>NC_059109.1:131595034-131725034 GCF_020740685.1 Jaculus jaculus
ACCTGGGACTGGCTTTCAAGATCGTAGTTGATTTTAATTGACTTAAAGCAATTTCTTCTCAGCTGAAAGATGCTAATGTAATTGTTTTTAGGCTAAAACCTCTTTAGCCTTTGGTATCTGGCACTTAGCAATCAGTCTAACATTCATGCTGCAAACTCACCACTTCACGACTATTTATGTCAAAAACACAGGCGCTCCGAGCGACGATCAGTTTCACAATTAGATAATTGGTGTGCGTGACATTATTCCACTGTTTCTTTTGAAGACTGACTTGAAGATGAAAAAAATGAGCATTCTTTTTAAAAAAAATAAAGAAATGGAAATATCAGAAGATTTCCTTAACACCCATGTTGTTTGTGGTGTGAGGTCAAAAGAACTCTGGGCCTGGAGCTCACCTATGGGGCACTGCATGCTCAGGATACTTAATACTTCATCAGCAGGCATATGGCCAAGGGTCATGTGGAGAAAAATGGCCTTTTCTTTAAATTATTGAACAGAATTAGACCTAATAATCAGAACGTGGAGCCAGGTGTGGTGGTGCATGCCTGGAAAACCACTACTCAGGACACTAAAGCAGAAGGTCATAGTTCGAGGCTAGGCAAGGCTTCATAGCCAGTGCCAGGTCAGACATTTTATGCATGAGGGAGTGAAGAATTTAAAATTCAACTTTGAGTACTAGAGCATATGTAGCCCAGTGTCTTTTTAACTGGGGTGATATCGGCCTGGCTATACTCAGGGGACCTTTAATAGGGGGCCGGGACATTTCGGGTTGTAGCTGGATGAGATGCAGCCATAGGCGTTGCCAGGCAGAGACTCCGTGTGCTACAAAACACCCTGCAGCAGGAAGAAAGTGAGGGAGGAAGAGAGGGAGGAAGAGAGAGAGGAGAATAGGAAAGGAAGAGGAAGACGGAGGGAGTGAAGGAAGGGACGGCGTACACAGTCTGAATCACCCTTTCCCCGATGTCAGCAGTGCAAGGTGGAGACACCCGTCCCGGAGTGCCTGTCTAGATTGAGGTGAGGTGTTCCAGGGGACCTCTTCTTTTTTCCTAACCTTGGGGAAGAGGGTTGTGGCTCCATCCATTCATTCTTTTGAATTCTCTCCTCCTTACAAGTCTTATTGGATATTATTTTCCTTGTGGCAAATACAATTCTCATTTTTTAAAAAATATATTTATTTATTTATGAGAGAGAGAGAGAGAGAAAGAGAGAAAGAGAGAGAGAGAGAGAGAGAGAGTGAGAATATGCATGCCAGGGTCTCCAGCTACTGCAAATAAATGCCAGATGCATGCTCTGCCATGTGTATCTGGCTTATGTGGGATCTGGGGAATCAAATCTGGGTCCTCGGTCCTCACAGGCCAGTGCCTTAAGTGCTAAACCATCTCTCTGGCCCCACTAATACAGGTTTCTACATGTGGCTGGTTCCCCTGGTCCTCCACGTGGATTTTGAACAGGGTGGACACAGACATCTTCCTTCCGTGAACAGCAGTGCTGTGGCCCCCATTTACTCAGGTTGGATCCTCCATCTGTCTGCTAACCATGTCTGGGTTTTGTCCTGTAAAGAACATTTCCTGCCCACAAGACAGAAGCTCCAAGATGGGAAGTGAGAAATCAGAGCCCAGGCCTCTCCCAACCGAATTCTTGGCTCTGACAGGCTCATGGTCTCGCAGCACCTCAGGCCGCATTGAAGTCTCTTTCCTGTCTCCATCTTGTGATCCCTGCCCCAGCTCCAGGACCGCACAAAGCCCCAAGTCCTTTTCTTGGTCGGAAAGGTACAGGTCTAAATCTCTGTTCTCCACACAGATGAGCTTTAGATAAACAGGGTATTCAACTTACCTAGCATCCCCTCTGTGAGTCCACTCAGCTATTATGTTTTTTTGTTTTTGTTTTTTGTTTTGTTTTGTTTTAGCCTCTTCTGGTGCTGGGAAGCACTTCCACTGCCTCCACAGCAGATCAGCACTGACTGAGTGCCCCGCTGTGGGCATGGCGTGGTGCCAGTCACCACGGGGCTTCATAGAAACATAAGGCCAGCCTCTGCCCTCTGGGTTTGCACAGTTTGCCCACTGCTCTTGGGGAAATAGGACATATGCACACACGTGGAACATGGACTCACAAACAGGAGGCGAATGGCACCCAGGAAGAGTAACTCAAGAGCACCGTGAAGCAGTGCTTCCCTTTCATTTTAAGGTTCAGCTCGTTGTTCGGAAAGAAGAAAGGTTCCTGAGGTCTGGTGTATTCTGGCACCGGGGAGTGTCAACAGTGCTTATATATGAAATAAACCAACTTCCTGTTCATCTCAACCTTCCAACATGGCCCCACCAATCCCTGCTCCAAGAAGCAGATGGACTTCCTTTATAAAGTCATATTGTTTCCTCCTGTGAAACCACTCAATGGTTTCCTGTTGCACACAAGCCTTCCTTCAATACTGGGGCATGGGTTCCTCGGGCTTTCCCAGAGCCACAGAACCAATAATGGAGGGACGTTGAAAGAGATGCAGGCATCGGAATACTGGACGCTGTATTATGTGCCTACACACGGGCACACACGCATGGGGGATAATGGAATCAGTTGTCCTCCAGACATGGCATGGTTGTCGCCGCCTTGAAATCAGGGCAGCTCTGGTTATCATCATGAGACCTTCATAAAAATAGCCCATTGACAATCTCTGGTGTCAGAGTGAGGGGCTCATGGGGCTCCTGTGGCGCCCACTCCCTGAGGATATGTGAGTGACTCACAGTTATTAGGATGGCTGGAGACTTCTTTTTGGTGCACTGTCCAAACCACTCCTCTCCTGTAAGTAACTTCAGCCAGCTCACTGCTTCACCAAAATAGATTTGGGTGTATTTTCTCTGGTCTCTATCTGCGGTGAATTGAAATAGACTCCCCAGAAAAACTCATACAACGTATATGGATGTAGATGTTGAGATGTATTTGTTTACTTTGGGAATTGACTCAATTACAGAAACCAAGAAGTTTTACCATCTGCCATTTGCAGCCTGGGGTGCCCAGCAAAGCCGCTTTGCAGTTCAGCGAGAGTCTGAACGTCTGGGAACCAGGTGAATGTGCGGCATGAGTCCTGGAGTTCAAAGCCCAAGAATCAGGAGCTCCAATGTTAAAGGCCGGAGGACACAGGTGTTGTAGCTGCAGAAGAGTGGGGTGACTCCCCAGCTTGCTTGCACGGTTGGGCCCTCAGTGAGGTTCATAACAGCCCTCACTGGAGAGGGTGAGTGTCTTTACTCAACCCATAAATGTCAATATTAAACTTTGGAAAGACTGGAGAGATGGCTCAGTGGTTAAGGCCTGGGTTCACTTCCCCACTACCCAAGTAAATCCAGTTGCACAGAGTGACGCATGCATCTGGAGTTTTTGTTTGCAGAGGCAGCAGGCTCTGGTATGCCCATACTCTCCCTAGCCTTCTCTCTCTCCATCTCAAATAAATAAATAAATAAAATATTTTTTTGCTTATTTTTACTTATTTATTTGAAAGTGACAGACAGAGAGAGAAAGAGGCAGATAGGGAGGGACAGAGAGAATGGTCACGCCAGGGCCTCCAGCCTCTGCAAATGAACTCCAGACGCGTGTGACCCCTTGTACATCTGGTAATGTGGGTCTTGGGGAATCGAGCCTTGAACCATGGTCCTTGGGCTTTGCAGGCAAGCACTTAACCACTAAGCCATCTCTCTAGCCCACAAAATATTTTTAAAAATAAATAAACTTCTTGAATCTCATTCACAGACACCCCACAATAGCATTTTAACAAATGCCTGTGCATCTGTTTACCCTGTTACGGTGTTTGCAGCCTCTGGTGACTGTGCATCACCTGGCTTTTGCCTCACTTCAGGTGTCTTTGCTGCGAGATCACAGCACTTCATCCACACTGCCTTCTCGCCTGAGAGTCTGATTTTCTTTTGCATATGTGTGGTGTGTACGTGTGTGTGTTCCTATGCGTGTAAGTACATGTCATATGTGTGTGTGTGCACATGCATGAGAAGGCCAGAGAGTAACGCTGGGGGTCTTCCTCAGTCATCCTTTGAGACAGGGTTTCTCCTGAAGCTACAGTTCATCCATTCATCTAGACTGGCTGGCCAACAACCAGGAGGTCCTCTTGTCTCCCCCTTTACCACGCTGGGGTCACAGGCAGGTACTGTCACGCCTGGCATCATCACACTGCTCCTGGGGATCCGAACTCAGGTCCTCATGCTGGTGGGGCAGGCACTTTACCCACGGAGCCATCTCCTCCGGCCTGTGTTCCTAAACCCAGGACTCTCTGCTTTCCCTGACTCTGGAGTGGACTGGTTTTTCTTGACATCAGCTGTAGATTTCTTCTCTGTGCTTAGATCTTGGCTCCGGTTCTACCTCCTGGAAGTGTCGTGGCAAGGTTGTGGTGGGATTTCTGCAGAGTCCTGATCACGCTGTGTTTATATACCTGACTGGCAGCCCTGAGCTGCCAGGTGAACCTGGCACAGTCAGAGAGGAGCGAGCTGTCGCTTTCCAGGTGAGAGATCTCTGTGGTTGTGGTGGTGGCGGTAGGAGACAGTAGTCAGGGCTAGAAGACGTGGACATGGGGAGGCAGATTTTCCTTGGTGATCCTTTGGATATGGGTGGTAAGGGAAAGGGAGAGAGAACCCTGATGTGTAAGGAAGGATGGATGGGTACTACTGTTCAATGGCTTCAGTGAGTTTCTAGAAGGAAGGATAATTCAGTCTTGCACCTGTTGAAGCCCAATTGGAAAGTTACTGCAAGTTTTGAGTTGCTGTCAGGCAACTGAGGAATGGGGGAAGTAGCCAGTTCAATGAGGTTGCAGTTACAGTTGGTAAACAAGAAGGTGGAGGAAAGACGAGGAAGAGAAAGAGGATGAGGAAGAGGAGGGTAGAGGAGAGAGGAGGAAGAGGAAGGAAAGGAGGAAGAGGAAGGAGGAAGAAGAATTAAGATGGTATTTTTCTTTCCCAAATACTTTTAGATAACTCTCTGTACACCCCTTTCCCCCAAAGGCTCAGCTGTAATCCCAGATGTCAAGATCATGTGGAGAAGCATCCCAACTTTCAGTAGGCTGATGGAGAAAGAGACGACTCTTGGGAAGAGCCCAATTCAACGTTCAAGGCCATGGCAAATTACTATATTGAAAGGGAGAAAAATGTGATTTTACAAATGATTAGAAACATCGTGAGTGTCATGTTGTGATTGTAACAGACTATCTACTCCCAAGAACAGTGTAGTTGCAGAAAGCATAAAATGTTGCTCAACTTCGCGGCATAGTTTCTAAGATGTGGCAATCCCAGGGCTGTACGAAACTCTAGGTTAATGTGGGGAGGAAGTTTCCAGACATTGAAAGAAGTGGCTGATCATATTCATTTTTAATATGAAGGGGAGAAGGACCATTGCAGAAATGGCTACAAACAGCAGCACAGTATTTGGTAGGAAATTTATTGTGTTTCTCTCCCAAACCCCCGTGTGTGTGTGTGTGTGTGTGTGTGTGTGTGTGTGTGTGTGTGTGTGTGTAAATTAGGGGGAGAGGAGACTTATTATTGCTAAAATTAATGATATTGCCACACTTGGTAGCCTTTTCCTCTCTGTGCTGGTTGGTGGCCTACAAAGACATAGAGAGGTCCGGAAACAGTCTGTTCAGACACGGCAGCTCCTTGGCGTTGTGAACGAGGAGAGCTCAGTGTCAGGTTTGTAAACATATCTCTGAAACATGGCAAAGCTGTGAACAAACACATAAAGAATGAAGGTTCTGATTAAGAAACAGGCATTTGTATTTTTATTGGGTCTTACTTTTAACATAAAACATCTTGAAAAAAAGTTTTATGATTTAGCATTTATGAATGACTCGATTTTAAGAGAATTGTAATATTTTTTTAGGGTATTTCAGTTCCATGAGTTATTTCTTATAGATTCAGATAATGACATTATAAATCTTTCTGTGGAGACAATTACTAAGGCAGAAATGGCCTATTCCCCATTGGCTTCCAGGTTCAGCTCCCTGACATATTACAAGCAGGCTTACCATGGTCATTAAAACCCGATCCACGATTTATTGTACCTCTTTAAACTCTAAGGACTTTGAAAAGTATTGAACAGAAAGGAATGCAAAGTGAAGTTACAAAAGAAACAAGTCAGGCAAGAGAACCAAGACAGACACCTTTACTTTACCATCTAAGGCCACCATGAGCATTGTGAAAATATCTGGAATTGGAGTTTGAGGGTTTTTTAAAGACTCTCTAAAATTATGTGTGTGTATGCATGTGTGTGTGTGTGTGTGTGTGTGTGTGTGTGTCTGTATGTGTGTTTGAGAGACAGAGAACATGCATGAATACATCAGCAACTCTTGCCACTGCAAACAAACTCTAGATGCATGCACCACCGTCTCAAAAGAGAAGAATCTGGAACCAAAACTATGAGCAACACTAACATATACATGCAGATGAAAACATTTAGAAATGAAGATGCGGTTACTAAGTGTAACATTTCCACACCCCTCCCAATAGTTCCAAGTATGTACTAGGATAGTAAGTTCCCACAGCCCAGCTGGTGAAGTGCCTGGTCCCCAGTGCCCATGGAAAATGCTGGCCATGGTGGCAGGTACCAGTAACCCTGGCGCTGGGGAAGCAGAGACAGGCAGGTCCCTGGAGAGCTAGTCTAGACTCGTGCATCATCTCATGACCAGTGAGAGAGCCTGCCTGCAGAAGTAGTAGACAGTGTTACTGAGGATGACATGCAAGGCTTTTCTTTTCCTGTCTACATGCACGCCCACATGTACATACACCCAACCCCCAAACCCACACATGGTCCATGCATGTATGCACATGGAGAAGCAGTGGGGGGGGGGGCTATACATTAAAGGGGTATTGGTGTGAGATACTGCACCAAAGGTGAAAAGACTTTGAAATTTTTCCTGGCGAGGGGTCCAACGGGGGACATAGAGTGTGGCAGCACAATGTCCCTCAGCCTAGTCTGAGCCCACCTCGGGGTGGGGGGAAGCGAAGGCCACTGTGTTGTGTGTGGAAATAAGCGTGATCTTGCCCACAGCATATTGGGGTTCCTATTGCCTCAATCTCTTAGTCTCCCAGGGTGTACACCCCCTGATTCCTTCCTCATGGTCTTGCCGCACCCCAGCCACGTTCTAGCAGATGCACAAAGGTGTGAAGCCAGGGAGACATTCATCCCTGGGGACCAGGCTGTGTGCACTCCAAGAGGGGTCAAGGCAAAACTTCCCCTAAGGAAGGAGGGTGTGTCCCTCTCTCTTGACCATGAACATCAAAGCTGGGGTCTAGGACCATGCCGCATGTCCCTACTTTCTCCTTCCTTTTACTGAACCAGGTGGAGCTTACCCCTCTCTGTTAAATGAGACCAGAAACAAGACTCCAGCAAGCAACAAGATGAAAGTTTTAGATGTGGACCCTTCGCCATCTGAGGTTTGCTTGAGGTAATAAACAGCCCAGTGATTTGTTCATCCGTTCTAGCACATTTTTACTACCAAAAGACAACCCAGAAAAAAATCAGTCGATTGAACCGTTTGTCCAAAGCTCTCTCCTTTTCCATGCCCAGTTCCTTAACGTGCGGCCAGTGGAGCAAATGACACCATCCACATGAGTCCTCCAGCCACATGCTTACCTTCTCATGAGAGTGACTTCAACATGATCATGGTTTCATTTTTTGAAAAAATATTTTATTTTTATTTATTTATTTGAAAGAGACAGAGAGAAATAGGCAGGGAAAGAGAGAGGGAGAGAGAGAAAATGGGCTTGCCAGGGCCTCCAGCCACTGCAAATGAACTCCAGATCTGTGCGCCCCCTTGTGCATCTGGTTTACATGGGTCCTGGGGAGTTGAACCTGAGACCTTTGGCTTTGCAGGCAAGGACCTTAACCGCTAAGCCATCTCTCCAGCCTGGTCATTGTGTCTTCATTGAGGCCAACAAACTGTCTGAGAAGACCCAGATAGTAACGCGTTGAGGCTCTATATGATCTCTCTCAACAGCCTGACTCTCCACTGTAACCTCCCCTGATGTGCGAATATGCCTGGCTGTGCACAAACAGAACCTGAGTGACGGAAACAAGCTGTTAGCTGGGGTTTGCTGATGTGTCCTGCATTGTTGTGACTCATGGGGGGGGGCGGGGCGTGTGTGCTGTGAGTGTGGACGTCAGAGTACAACCTTAGGTGTCTGTCTTCTCCTTGCTTCTTCTTTATTTTTCTGCCTTCATTTTGAGACAGAGCCTCTCGATGTTTTGCCACTGCATGTTTGCCAGTCCATGTGAGCTGCAGGTTTTTCCCATCTGTACTACCCACTGTTGTAGGTGGTAGGGATCATGAACATACATGTTGCCAACTTTAAAATTACTTTACAATATTTTATTTATGAATTTGCAAGCAGAGAGAGAGAGAGAGAGAGAGAGAGAGAGAGAGAGAGAGAGAGAGAGAGAGGTGCACCAGGGTCTCCAGCTGCTTAAAAAGGAACTCTAGATGCATACACCGTGCATTGGGCTTCATGTGAGTACTTGGAAACAGAACCCGGGCCATTAGGATTTACACGCAAGCTCCTTAATGGTTGGGTCATCACTCCAGCCCTGTGTTGCCATTTTGCATCTGCCTTAACATAGGTGCCGGGGATCTGAACTCTAGCTGGCAGGCTTTAACCCACGGAGCCATCTCCCCAACCTTGAGTGCCAGTTTTTGAGGGATCTTGGAATTTTTCTGTGCATTAAAAAAAAAAAAAAATCCAGCCAGGCGTGGTGGCTCACACCTTTAAACTCAGTACTTGGGAGGCAGAGATAGGAGGACCACCGTGAGTTCGAGGTCACCCTGAGACAACAGAGTGAATTCCCGATCAGCCTGGACTAGAGTGAAACCCTACCTCAAGAAACCAAAAGAAAAAAGTCCATATTTTTGTGAATTGTTCTTCAGTGAGTTTGAAGACAGTAACATAACCTGTAGACTAATGTACCACTGTAGATAAGAGGTGTAACCTACCCTTGAATCCTAAGGAAATAAAGGACAGTATGCAGTGAATATTGGCTCAATGCATGCAAGTAAATGGATCAAAACTTCTCCCTTATATAGATACTGTGTGCTTACTATCTTAAGTTGCAAAACAAATCTATTTGGTGAAATCTTTGAAAACTAATATTAAACAATTTAATTTAAAAACAAAGACCTGATCAGCAGGCATAGTGGCCCATACCTGTCGTCCTGGCCCTTGGGAAGCTGAAGCAGAAACATTCAGAGTGTAAGATCAGCCTGCAATAAATCAAGAAACCCTACCTCAATCCAAAATAAGCGCTGCAGAGATGGCTGAGTGGTTGTGATGGTTAAGGCGTTGTCAACTGGATATGTTTAGTAATCCATAGAAATCCCTTTCAGGTGGGTCTCAAAGGTTGCTTCCAGGAAGGATTCCCTGAAGAAGGAAGTCCTTCCCCCAGAACAGGTGGCCCTTCTCAGTGGGGGACTTCATATAAAGAAGCCCTGGGTGAAAAGAGCCCCTTCCTTCCTTCCTCTTGGCTGCCAGAGAGGACTGAAGACCAGCGCGGACTGAAGACCGGTGTCAACTGAAGACCCACGTGGATTGAAACCCAGAGGCTCCTCAGGAAGCCTCCAGGCCTTCAGTGCCACATCGGGACTGCTGAGGCATCTGGCCATGTGGACTGAGCAGCTACAGGGTTCCTTGATTCTTGGCCTGCACCTGCTATGGGACTAGTGTAAGCTAATCCAAGAAATTCCTGTTGCATTTGACACTCTTTCTGTGATGTTTCAGTACATGGGTGGTGGTGGTAGTGGTGATGTTAGGTGGGACTTAAAAGAGTGTCACTCCAGGCTGGAGAGATGGATTAACAGTTAAGGCATTTGCCTGCAAAGCCAAAGTACACAGGTTCGATTCCCTAGGACCCACGCTAGCCAGATGCACATGGGGGCGCACACGTCTGAAATTCATTTGCAGTGGCTGGAAGCCCTGGTGCACCCATTCTCTCTCTCTCTCTCTCTATCTCTCTATCTTTCTCCCCCCTCTTTCTCTGACAAATAAATAAATAGAAATAATTTGTTTTTTTAAAAAAAATTCATTCCAATAAAACTCATTCATAAAGCCCATCACATGAAACGTCATGGAGGACACACTTCTTGCAGCAGTTGTTTGCATGTGACCTGCATTAGAAACTACCATAGCATCTTTGCATCTTTTGACAACATGTTGACCAGAGTCCTAAAGAAGGTGTTACTAAATACTTTTGGATCCACTTCTGTTGGAAACCACATGACAGTTAGTCATTTATCCCCCCTTACAGAAACTCAGTTGGCCATTTTGAAGATTGAAGTCGTTCCAATGGAAGAGGGAGCCTCTGTGACCTGGAATGTTCATTCCCGCTGCTCTCCTAAGCCTCTCTTCTGGTTGAAGAAGGCTCTGGCAGACCAGGCCTCTCTCTCAACAGCACTCTAGGCCGGATCCATATACTTCACTTGAGCAGCGATAAGACTTTGTTTTTGCTGGTAAGTGTGAAGGCCATGTTGGAACCCTTGGCTTGTTACTGAGCGTGAGGAGGGAAGGCAAGTCTTCAGTGGGATCCAGTGTACCATGACTGGCATCATCATGTGTTGATTTTTGTCCGCCTCTCACTCTGGAGCAGAGTAGGGGAGGGGGAGTTCTGGCGAGGGTTACCACTGTCATTTCCCACTCTCTAAAACATGGTTCAGAATGGCTGTCGTGACAGGACCATCGGTCTTTGTCACTGTGCTTGGTCATGACACGCACTTGTAACCTCATTATCTGTTTAAACCTGTTTAGACTTGTTTTTAGAATTGAGAGGTGTTGTAGTCAGCTTTGGGTAGCTGGCAAAAAACACCAACTAAGGGCATCTTTTGGGAGGATATGGTTTATTTTGGCCTTCAGACTCGAGGGGAAGCTCCCTGACAGCAAGGGAAAACGATGGCATGAGCAGAGGGTGGGCATCACCCCCTGGCCAACATCAGGTGTACCATATCAACAGGAGAGTGTGCCAAACGCTGGCAAGGGGAAGCTGGCTATAACACCCATAAGCCCGCCCCTGACAATACATCACCTCCAGGAGGCTCCGATTCCCAAATTGCCACCAGCTGGGGGCATTCAGAACTCATGAGTTTATGATGGACACCTGAGTCAAACCACCTCAGGAGGTGATCATTGATGAGAAGAACCCTCTTAGATGGGAACTGACAAGCTTCTACAGTGATCTTGCAGAGGAAGGGAGAGGGTTGTCCCCCCACCATGTTGAATACATCCAAAAAGATAGAAACAGGGCCTGTCACTTTGGGTAGAGAGTCTTCTCTTTTCAGATGGCAGTGACCCTGGGACGACTCAGAGGTATCATAGTGCTGGAAAGAAGTGACTGGAGTACTGAGTAACGTCTCGATCACACCTTCCAAGACTCAGGGTCTAATGCAGAAGAGGTAGCGGAAAGAATGTAAGAGCAAAAGGAAGGGTAGGGCCCCTTACAACGTGCTCCCTCCAGACATAAAATGTCCTGGATATCCATGACCTCACAGTGCCTGACACTACCTACACAAGACCATCATAAGAGGAAAAGATCATGACATCAAAATAAAAGAGAGACTGATTGAGATAGGGAGGGGATTATGATGGAGAATGGAATTTCAAAGGGGAAAGTGGCGGGGGGGGGAGGAAGGAGGGTATTACCATGGGATGCTTTTTATAATCATGGAAAATGTTAATAAAAATTGAGAAAAAAAAAAGAGAAACAGGGCCTCGAGTCAAGAAAAAGACAGACCCTGTGGCCATTGTTGGAGCTTCTGGACCCAGCACTCACTGAAGTGTGCCTTACCACACAGGAGTCAACACACCCCCTTTAAACTGACCTTTCTATTCAGGTTTTCTCTTACATGCAACCCAAAGGATCCTAGCTATACGTGGGCACAAATTTCCTTTCCTACAATTCTTTGTTCCTCAATCTTGTAGCTCAGTGAGATCTATGAGCTCCATGACATCCGTTTTTGCTACAAGAAATACGTTTGAATTGTTGGATGAATGTGCTATAATTTTATACTATGTACTAATTTGGGAGGCTCTGGATGAAATGAAAACAAGTATAGTTCGCATGCCCACAAGAACCTAATTTCTCAATAAACTCTTCCTTAATAAAAGCTATATCTTGCTCTCATTCTCTTAAGATACTGACTTATTCAATTTCCTTGGAGTAGAAAAAAAGATGTCTTTAAAAATATTTATCTGTAAAGGGAGAGAGAAGAGAGAGAGAGAGAGAGAGAGAGAGAGAGAGAGAGAGAGGGAGAGAGAGAGAGCACAGTAGAGCCGTTTGCTGCTGCAAATGAACTCCAGATACATACTTCACCTTATGCACCTGGCTTTATGTGGATACCGAGGAACTGAACCCAAGCCATCGGTTCTTTGCAAGTAAGTGCCTTTAACCACTAAGCCATTTCTCTATCAGCAAAACATGTTTTAAAAATAATCAAACTCAGGAGGCAGAGGTAGGAGGATCGCAGTGAGTTGGAGGCCCTCCTAAGAATACAGAGTGAATTCCAGGTCACCCTGGGCTAGCGTGAGACCCTACCTCAAAAAAACAAAAAATAAAATAATAATAATAATAATAAACAACCTCCAAGGTAGGCCTAGTTGTAAACCACACCTCTACCTGTTCTACAACTTACTTTAAATTAATGATATTTAGATTCATTTGCGGGCTTGGAAATTATACAGAACTTTTATTGAAATCCCTTTTGATAGACAAAGTCTCAGGGAAACCCAGCTTGTGTCGCGTGCCCATTATAAATATTCAGTTCGTAGACAAGACGGAATCTCTCCTTGGTGTGATCTGAGTCATCTGGTTTTGGAGGAAAGAGATGATGGTGTCCATGGTGCCCACCTCACCATGCCATATGTGCTGGGCAGGGCTGCATGTGGGGTAGCAGAGGGCTCTCTTTGAAGGAAAGGATACTAGAACAACAAAGGCCGTCACATGTTAGTACCTTCCTATGTAACTTACATTTCCTAGAGACCACAGCGCTGGGAGCTTTCTTTCTTTCTTTTTTTTTAAAATTTATTTTGGTTTTATTTTTATTTATTTATTTGAGAGCTACAGACAGAGAACTAGGCAGAGAGAGAGAGAGAGAGAGGGAGGGAGGGAGAGAATGGGCACGCCAGGGCTTCCAGCCACTGCAGATGAACTCCAGATGCATGCGCCCTCTTGTGCATCTGGCTAACGTGGGTCCTGGGGAATCGAGCCTCGAACTGGGGTCTTTAGGCTTCACAGGCAAGCGCTTAACCACTAAGCCATCTCTCCAACCCGCTGGGAGCTTTCTTTCTGAGTATTTTCTATACGTCAGGTTCTGTTTCATTCTTGACTCCTTCCTGTCTCTTGCACATTTGGTCACAAATACACGACCATGTGAATAAGGGGCAGATGTGCAATGAAGTGGGCAATGCAGGGAGAATAACTTAGAACTAGGACTCCGGTCACATCTTTGATTTAGTAGGACTCTTGTTCGCTGCTCATTTAAGAGAAAGGAACGCTACCTACAGAAGACCGGCATAATAGGAGGAAAAGATCATGGCATCAAAATAAAAGAGAGACAGAGAGACTGACTGAGATGGGGAGGGGATATGATGGAGAATGGAGTTCCAAAAGGGAAAGTGGGGGGGAGGGAGGGTATTATAATGGGATATTTTTTATAATCATGGAAGATGTTAATAAAAAAATTGAAAAAAAAAAAAAGAGAAAGGAAGAGGGTTGGAGTGATGGTTCAGGAGTCAAGGCACTTGCTTGAAAAGCCTAAGAACCCGGGTTCAATTCCCCAGTACCCACGTCAAGCCAGATGCACAAGGTTGTGCGTGCTTCCAGAGCTTAGTTACAGTGACGAGAGGCTCTGATGCATCCATTCCCTCTCTCTCTCTCATAAATCAATCAAAAATAAAATATTTTAAAAGAGAGAAAAGAAGACAAAGAGAGACTTTAAGGTTCTCTGTCTCGTGCATCATATTTTCAAAACTTGTTGTTAGTTAGTTACTGCACAAATCCTTATTTGTCACCATTTGCACAGCTCATTCCACCAGCTGCCACTCATAAGTGTGCACGTGTCATATCACTGGGGAGAGCCACCAAAAAGAAGCCACGAAACACAAGACGGCCAATGGAGTAGCTCTGCGTCATGCTCACGGCCGAGAGGGAAGGAATTGGATATGGAGAGAAGGATCTGAGGAAAGAGGTGGTCACTGGAAGCCTGGAGGGGAAAGTGACCTCCTCATGGGTAAAGAAGATCAAAGCATGGCAAGATGCCAAAGATATGGCAAATGATGACGAGCGAGCACGCGGTTGACGGTCAGCAGAGAGCCCTGCTCAAGCACCTTTCTCGTCAGCAGTTGCAATCCCGTGCCTGTCTTAAAGGGACAGCCGTGACTTCTCACCACGGTGATTTCCTGGTGCCAGGATGTGTGTGGGGGGGGGCGGGATGCGGGTTGCAGAAGCATCTCCGTTTTCCCATGCCACACCATTCCCATTTTCTTAATGCCCTCACACAGCTGCCTCGCGCAAATGCCAGTCACTAAATGAGGCAACAGCTTTGGATGCAGGGAAACAAAGGGGATGGTTGTCATAGTAACAGAGGCCACCAGGAGCCACTGCCAACATCTCCTCCTCTTGCTCTCCTGAATCGCTGTCTACGGGGAAAGCTCGGGGACCCCTTAGTACAGTGGTGAGGCCCACGGGACATCTCCTAGCACTGTGGGCTATTTTGTCAACCTCATCCCTCTCCACAGTTCAAGGAATGGGCCGAGTCCTTAGTGACTGAGGACAGAAGACAGTGATGAGACAGGTAGACGGGTCTAGCCTGAATCCTCCTTTGGAAATATTTTGCCTTTCTCCATTCCCGTTGCTTCTTTATTTCCCTGCCGATCTCCACGAACATCAAATCTGTATCAATTTGTGTTTGGGACATGGTGTCTGACTCTGTTTACCAGCATTCCCTGAGGTACTGCAATTTGAATTATTGCCCAAAATCCTATGACTGATCACTGTTTTCGCCACTGGGAAGAGGGAGTCTTTGAAATATTCATCATGTTCTAATCAATTTCAGCAGATCCGGGTATCTGTAAAAAGATAATGCTTGACAGCAAATGAATTGAAGCTGTTTTAATTGCGATAAAATTTTCTTGTGAGAATTTCATGGTTTTCTTTCTTTTTTTTATTGACATTTCCAGGAACCTATCCCAGAGAAGTTGAGAATGCAATGCCATTCTCTTGTAGATGCTCATATTCAGAAATCACTCCTACTTTGGGGTGAAGCTAAGGACTTAATCTATCTGAGCCTTTTTTTTTTCCTGTTCTGAAACTCAGGTATGTTGGAGGTTTTCTTGAAATTCCCACTACACCTTGGTACATTGTCATTTATGTTTTCTTTGTGTGAGTGTGTGTGTGTGTGTGTGTGTGTGTGTGTGTGTGTGTGTGTGAGTGAGTGTTGTTCATGCATAGGCATACATGTGTGAGGGTGTGCACATGCATACAGAGCCCAGAGGTTGATGTTAAGTATTTTTCTTTTCTTTTTTTAAGATTTTATTTTTATTTATGAGAGACAGAGAGAGAGAGAATGAGCATGACAGGGCCTCTAGCCACTGCAAACAAACTCCAGATGTGTGTGCCACCTTGTACATCTGGCTTACGTGGGACCTGGAGAATTGAACCTGTATCCTTAGGTTTCGCAGGCACCCACCTTAACTGCTAAGCCATCTCTCCAGCCCTAAGTATTTTTCTTTATCCTTTTCTTCACCATTTTTTTTGGTGTTTTTACTTACTTGAGAGCAACAGACAGAGAAAGAGGCAGATAGCAAGAGAGAGAAAGAGAGAGAGAGAGAGAGAGAGAGAGAATGGGTACACTAGGGCCTCCAGCCACTACAAATGAACTCCAGATGTGTGCACCCCCTTGTGCATCTGACTAATGTTGGTCCTGAGGAATCAAGCCTCAAGCCGGGGTCCTTAGGCTTCTCAGGCAACTGCTTAACCACCAAGCCATCTCTCTCTGGCCCACCATTTTTTTTAGTGTAGGGTCTCTCAGTGAACCTGGAGCTCAAGAATTGGGCTAGAGAAGCTAGCCAAGGAAGCACCAGGGATCCTCAGGTTTCTGCCTTCCCAGCCCTGGGATTATAGATGGCATCACCACACCTGGCAATTTGCATGGGTACTGGGTAAACAAACCTAGGTCTTCATGTGTGCAAGGCAAGCACTTTACCCATTCACTGAGCCTCCTCCTCAGCTGTTAGTTATATTTTAAATTGTGTTTAGAAAACAATTAAAAAGGGTTGTGAGTAAGGAAATTGGAGTTGGCTGGTCCTGGGTTCTGTAGCCAGCTCCATCCCTTTCTGTTTCTTTCAATTCCGATATCAAATCTTAGCCAGGTTATTGAACTAGCCTCCAGTGTTCACGTGTCAAGAGTGCATAAATAGCATATGGTGGTGGTTGAGTCAGGGCACCCAACCAAAGCATGATAGCTCTGAGCCAGGCGTTACACATCGCAAAGGTGGCATGGGGGAAGCCTGATGTGGTCTTCAGTTCCTTGGGCCAGGAGTCAGCTCTATGTTCTTTCTCCCCTTTCCAAACACATGGCCATGCCAGACACAGCTGGTGGAAAGAAAGAAAGAAAGAAAGAAAGAAAGAAAGAAAGAAAGAGAGAGAGAGAGAGAGAGAGAGAGAGAGAGAGAGAGAGAGAGAGAAAGAAAGAAAGAAAGAAAGAAAGAAAGGAGGAATGAAAGAAGATTCTTCAATAAACATGGGTTGATTTTATCAGTTAAGCAATTTACTTATTTCTCCCCACCCCCCTCCGAGAGGAGGGAGAGAGAAAGATGGTTTATTGCAAGCCCTATGTGATGGTAAGTTCTGTTGTCAACTTGATTAGAATAGGAATGAAGTAATAGACATGCCTCTTGTGCAGGTGTGTGAAGGTATTTGGGGGCGGATTGACAGAGGGGGTGCCCTTCCAGGGTGGACTCTTGATGGAGACGCCAGGACGGGACACAGCACAGACCCTGAGACCCTCACTGCCGCCTGCTCTTCACCGGGCCGTCTCACCGTCCCCTCCTATACGCGTCTACCCGGCTGCAGCTACCCTCAGGGGATGCTGGAGCCAAGTTTCACCAGACTTCTAACCTAGACTGCACACCAGAGGCTCTCCAGGAGTCCTCCAGGCCTTCAGTGCCACCCTGGGACCGCCAAGGCATCCAGCCTCCTGGACTGAGCAGCTACTGGGGTTCTCCAAAGCCCAAGTGGGCAGCCAGCTACTGGACTGTTGAGCTTGTGTCTTCTCAGCTGATATAGCAAAACCCCATTATAATCTCAATGCATTCAGTAGGTCTTGCTCTTCCAGAGAACCCTGGCAAATACACAGGAGCTAGGAACACTGTATTCACTGTGATCTCTCAACGCAGTTCTGATAAGATTTGAAGAAAAAAGTGAGAAGCTTGGGGTGTGTGAGGCGCGCTGCTGCATCTCCTAACGCTTCCTTTAAGCAAAACACCTCCCATTTCCTGTTGAGGCCAATATGGAAGCTTCCATTGCCGGCACCTTGAAACTCCTCCACTCTGCATGGATGTTACCCCAGGGCTCTTCTCACTCCTGCTTCGCGTCACAGTTTTGAGGCGCTGATTCTGCAGTGCTCCTCAGTATGAATGAGAAGTGAAGCCAGCGTGCCCATCGGTAAAGAGGGAATGCTCTTTGGATGTGAAATGTCTCCCCTAGGTTTAACTACTGAGCACATGGACCCCAGCCGGGGGTGTTATTTGGAGTAGTAGTGAAGCCTTTCAGGAGATAAAGCCTTGCTGGAGGAAGTGGGTCACTGAGAGAAGGTCTTGAGCTTTCATATTCCAGCCCCATGTCTTGTCTGCTCCTTACTTCCCATCTGTGAGCCCAGTGTGACCACACACTCCTGCTGGGATGGACTGATTCCTCTTGAATTGTTAAGCCATGATAACTTATGTCAGGTATTTGGTCACAGCCACAGGAAAAGTAACTGATTGCAGGGAAGGGCAAGTGTCCTCCAAAGAGTGCCCTGGCTTTTGGAAATGATTCAAATTGTTAACTGAATAGATTTGAAATGGGATGCATTATCTTTCCTCCAAAATGGTCCCTTGTCAGTATCACCCATGGGTAGAAGCTCCAGCCCAAAGGAAAAGGTGAGGGTTTCTAGTCAAGGGCACGAGGACTTTGTGGATGGATGGCTGGTGCTTATGTTGACAGCAAGCATGGTAAGCCCTACCTACTGCAGAAGTCTGCTTCTCCATATGTGGTTCAAGCCTCTACAACATCTGGGGATATTTCTTTTCCACTGGCGTGTTCCACAAGTTTTAGACACTCAGCTAATAAATCAAATTGTATTGTGAGGCGGGAATGAGACTATGACTGTAGTTAGTAATGGGGTATAAATAAGTCAGAATGGAGCCCCTAAAATATATGACTCAAATTTACCATGTGGAAGAATGATAATTTTTGTAATAATTGAAATCAAATAAGTATATCATGTATGTGAAACCAAAATGACATTAACATGCACTGGTGTATTATGTCTACCTACTGGGCACTAGTTGAAATTAGGCTAAGAAACAAATGGAGTTAAAGGTGGAGGTGTCAGTGTACTGTTCTGGGAGGTTTGCATGTAACCAGCTCTCCACCAGAGTATATAGGAGGAGTCAGCAGGCGGGTACCTAGAAGCTGCCCAGAGGTGCCCCCTGAAGTTAGGGGGTGGGACTCAGCTCAGCAAGCATCCTGAGAGTACCTCTTTCTAATTTGAACAACGGATTAGCAGTGAGTACCCTCAGTAGGTTAACTAAGCTAATATCTCACATGAAAAATTCTTCCTTGATAAGCATTGTGGAAGACTGGAGTCTTCTCTATACAGCTGGCAGTGAATTCAGAATCAGTTCAAAGGTTACTACCAGATCCCATTTTCAAAAGTGGATCAATAATTGACTGACTGATTTTTATTAAGTTGCTATTCACACACATAAGATCAACCACTTGAATGTGAACAAACCTTTTAGTACTGTAAACAGTGACCATCTCTATCCAGTTCCTAAACATTCCTTGTCCCCAAAAGAAGCCTGTCCCCACCAGCAGTCCCTTCTCTATCTACAGGCACCTGTTCTGGCATCTAACACTTACCCACTTGCTTTATGCTTCTGCAGAACTGACCCATGGTAGGTGTCTCAATGAGACAGAACCACGCCAAGAAAGCCCCTGTGTCACCTTCTTGGTATCTCCCTGAGACGGAATCGCACCATGGAAGCCCCAGTGTCACCTTCTTGGTATCTCACTGAGACGGAATCGCACCATGGAAGCCCCTGTGTCACCTTCTTGGTGTCTCATTCAGATGGAATCACACCATGTAAGTCCCTGTGTCTTTTTTTGTTTTTTTCACTGATCATTTTCAGAGTTCATCCATGATGTAGCATGGATAGATTCTTCATTCCTTCCTATGGATGAATTATTCCCACTGCAGGTATGGACCACAATTTGACCATCTGCTCACCCGTACATGCCCCTTCAAGTTGTTTCTGCAAGCCTGTTGTTTATGGTGAATGTTGCATTAACTTTCTGAGGATACATGAACAAATGCCTATTTGCCCCCAGAGAGAGAATTGATGTTAAATCAAAGTAATAATTCCATCTGTCTAGCCTGGTGAACCAATGAGGTTATTGGAGCACAGGCGACTGGAAGGCAGTTACATCCCAAAAGAGCCCACTCCAGCATGGGTGACAGCTCACGAGAACTGTATTCCTGAAGCCGCCTGCCCACCTTGCAGTCAGTGTCCCCCATCTCCTCATGCCAACAACTGTTAGTTCTGCTGGAAACTTGGGAGTCTTAGAACTTTTTGATCTTCCTAACCCTTATACGTTGCCTGAGTGTCTCTCTTCCCTCCAGGAGGGGATGTTGTGTACACAACAGTGAATGTTGCTGACATGAATATATGTGTGAATATATTTACCTATATGTGCATCTCTGGGTTTTTGGTTTTAGGGGTACATACACAAGGTGTATTTGAAATTGCAGTCAGTGGAGACACAAGCAGATATTTGGTGCTTGTCTTGGGGATGGTGGAAGGCTATAGGAAATCTCAAACTGGGACCACTGTGTATTTTCCTTATATAAAATATAACAGGAGAAAAGTATCTTTGAGGCTAATATGAAGGAAACATCATTTAAGACTTGCTTATCCATGTGGGGAAAAGTGAGCAGCCATTTATTTTAGAGCTCAGTGAAGCCTGAAGCTAAGGGATGGATCAAAAACAACTGCATTGGAAGCACAGCGGCCAGAAGGCTCCTCTCTGCAGCCAGTGATCCCGAGCTTTGTGCGGGATCTTCCTCTGACATCTTCTGTAAGACTCTTACTGGGTCAGCTGAGCCTACATTTCACCTTCGGCTTAGTTTAGGATCTCACATACTCACTTACCCTTGAGTTTTAAATATTTTATTTATTTATTTAGCTGAGAAAGAGAAAGAGGCAGTGTGGCAATTTGAATGGATGGCCCCCAATATATTCAGGGCTTTACTAAAGTTTGCAATTTAAGTCTGCAGCCACCTGGCTGGAGGAGGTGTCACTGTGGGTGGGTCCTAGGGCTTAGCTCTAAGGTGTTGGGGTGGATTCTGGATTCCAGTCTAAAGATCTGCAAAGTGCAAGAGAGCTTTGCATGGGGTTCCTGAGGTGCGCTTTTCTGCTTTCTCGTGATGGCTTCTCTCTCTGCTTGGACCTGTGGAAGTGAGGCTAACTTCTTCTGCCATTATGGAACTTCCCCTGCATCCGTAAGCTTCAAGTAAATGTCCTTCCTCCCATAACTTGTGCCTAGTTTGGAAGTTCATCTCAGAGGCCTGAAGCTGACTGGTATAGGCAGGGAGAGAGAGAGAGGGAAGGAGGGAGAGAAAGGCAGAGACAGAGAGAGAGAGAGAGAGAAAATGGGTGTACCTGGGCCTCTAGCCCCTACAAACAAACTCCAGATGTATGTATATCTGGTTTGACATCAAACCTAGGTTCTTACACTTTGCAAGGAAATGCCTTAATGGCTAAGCCATCTCCTAGCCCTATCCTTGAGTTTTACACCAGTAACAAGTAACAAGTTTCATTTCCTATCATAGATCCCATTGTTTGCTGCTCATCTGATATTCAAATGTATCTGGGCACCCTGATTTATTTGCATGCGTGTGGCGTGTGTGCATGAGCATGTGTGTGTGTGTGTGTGTGTGTGTGTGTGTGTGTGTGTGTATGTGGAGGCCATAGTTGGACATTGGATGCTTTCCTCATTCATTCTCTAGTTTATTCTTTAACATGGGGTTTGTCATTAAACCAGGAGTTCACCCACTTGGCTAGGTGAGCCCAGAGGTCCCTATATTCACCTCCCACCTGGATTACAGGTATGTGCCACCAAGCCTGTCATTTTTACTCAGGTACTAGGAATCTGAATTCAGGTCATCATGCTTGAGTGACAAGCACTTTACTCGTTAGGCCATCACTCCAGCTGCATCTTGGTTTCTGTTTTGTTTTGTTTTTTTTTTTTCTTTTTTTCTTTTTTAATTGGCTAGATCTGACCACCCTGTTTCTGTCACCCTGAGGTGACTATTGGACTTGCCATGACTAGCAGAAGAAAGTCTTTCATCAATGAAGCTTGGCTGGGAAAGAACCATTTCCCTTTTTATATAAATAATGTAGAAATTTGGAGATGAAGTATGTGGGGCATAAGGAAAGTGAAATGGAGCCTTTACAATGCAAAGTGCTCTCTCTCTCTGTGGCCTTAGTTCATTAGTGAAATCTAGTGACTTAAATTACCCAGCTAAGCTCTTCCGCCACTGCAGGCTTATAAATCAAGTAAGTGCCCACTACCTGAGAAGTTGTAAAGGTCTTTGCAGAAGGTTCTCATCAAGCTAAGAGGAGCAGAAAATTTCTTATTACTGTACCATGCAGAAATGGTAATGCTCAAACCTCCACTTACCGTGTATTACCCCTGTGCAATTCACTTGCTAAAATACAAGAAACACAATTGGAGCATATTTTTCCACTTGCACGATGGGGGAATAAATAAGACACTGGGATCCCTGTGCAAACAGACTGAAGATAAGCAGATGCAGAGAGCATTGTTAAAACACGGGAAATGTCTAATAGGTACTTGGCTGTCGGTCTTTCCCCCTTTACTTTTGTCTATCTCCATGCCTTTATTTTGTGTGAAATTTTGAGCGATGAATTCCATCTTCTATTAATTCAATGGCTGTCATATTGCATTACATCACGCACCTCAGATCACAACAATGAGATGTAATGGTTTAAATTAATAATATTGCAACACATTGCTTGATAAAGCGGTGTGCTTAATCCTGTCTAGCCTGCTCAGGTAGCTTCACTTCTGCCCAGTGCCTCCAACCTGCAGACAGCCGAGGAACTACCCAAGTTCCGCTGCAAACAACCTTATAATTGTGAGCCGGCTTCTTGGGCTTCATGGTAGAAAACATTAATTTAATATGCTGGTGAGATTTAACAAGTTTTTTTTTTTTTAGCGAAAAAATAAAAATAAAAAATAACGTGATTGGGAGGAGGGGTGAGCAGGGACCTTCAGATTTCTAAGCAGCATTTTCTAGTCTTACACTCATCCCTAGCATATACCTCTTATATGTATAGTTGCTATAAATATGCTAGGCTAGCTGAAGACACCAGGACAAATGGGACCCTGCAGAAGCAGGATACCAGTAAGATCTTTTGAGAAAGCTAATTATTTGTGAATTGTTCAGAATGCATTTCCATAGATGTTCTCTGAGAGTACCCTACTTTGAAAATGCTTGCAGCACAAGGACAGACCGAAATCATTCCACACTGGAAAGAGACTAAAATCCAATGCCCAAAGAGGAAATGGAGCCCAGGGCACACATAAAATACACCATCCCTAAGGGCAACAGGGGGTAGTGGGGACAAAAAAAAGGTAGTGGGAGGGTATTATGATGACAATGTTTGTATGCAAATCATTAGTGAAAACAAAACAAAAAAAATGCTCCTTCTCCAAGCAGATTGTTCTCCCAAGATTTTCTATGTCACACGTAGATAATTTTTTTCTATGCAGGCAAAAACTAAGTAATTAATAAGAACGATTCACTTTAGGAGCTGAGAGAGGTGATTTGGCCATCTGCAACGCACCGGTGGACGCTCACACAGGGGCTGCGAAGGAGGAGTGGCTGCCTGAAGCTCTGCCCTCCTCTTTACTTCCAGAGGTAAACCTGACAGCACCCCCTCTCCAGATACATTTCCCAGCAGCATCAACACGGAGGAACAAGCAAGCTGGGGGGGGCTGTGGGGGGCGGTGTAAGTGGCCTTCATTAAGGTGGGTTGCCAATTGTCAAATTACTTTCCACCCAACCTGCTGAGTGAGAATGCAAATCCGCCACCCGGGCTGCTGCCTCATTTACAGCTATTGATTTATGTAGGACTGCGGAGTTCAGAAAACCAGGCTGTCTTTGAAACTCGCCCATCCCGGCTCAGCTTCCTCCCCGCTCCACTCCCTTCCCAGTCCAGGTGGCTCCCTCCCCGCTTCCTTCGTCTCCCTGGCATTCATTTTGATCTTTGTATTCCCAACACCAAGGCGGGTCATTTCAGGTAACTTAAAAGCGAGATACCATCAGAAAGGATTTGGAAATAAAGTCTTTGCCTTGTCACATTAATGCGGCCCTATCCCGTGGCAGTCCATCAAGCCACCTCACAAGGTTTTAATGAGCGTGCTGCCTGTTCTTGTACAATACTAATTAATCCCATTTTTTTTTTTTCACACAGCCGTGATTGCTTCATGAAGCCCACATTGTTTTATACTTGGTAGCAAAGCGGCTCTTACTGATTAAATCTCCTTGCCTACGATGGAGCCTGACAACTGAATTATACCTTGCTCAAAATAATAATGGTATCAGCTAATAAATACGGTTTAACACACACAAAACTATGCAGCCAAAATCACACCACAAAATAGGAGTTTGACTTATAGGCCCAGCAGTGTTTCATTAAACATCTGTATTATAATTCACTGGTTTTCCAACTGATGTAATAACTTAATTGATGAGAACGGCGACAAGCTTATTTATTCGCCCAATTGCTTAGCTTCTTGACTTACGTTTTTTTCCCTGGGTGTTATTGTGGAAATAAATATGCGATATTCTTTTTATAGAAGTCTAATTTAGGTCCTCTTCACCACCCCTCCCGCCCCCACATTGAGAAGTCAGCAGGACCTTCTGATCTGACAAGTTCTTGCTGTTTGTGCACAGAAGCATCTGGACCCAGTGGGCGATGCCGTTGCCTTTGACCTTCTCTGGCTAGCAAAGGTGAGAGAGCAGGTCTCCTGGCCTCTGAGGGTACCGACATTGGGCCACCGACTTCCTTACCAAGGGGGACATTTTGTTTTAACATAACACTCTCCGCTCCTCAACAAACACACACACACAGAGACTGACACAATCTCTCTTGAAATTAATTCCAACAAGCATGACAGGATTTTGTATATTTCACACATGACATGGGTGTTCTTGTCTCCTGTGGGTCTCGACCTCCAGACCTCCATTTTAGTAGCGCAAGGAAGGGGAAATGTGTAAATGAAGTGAGGAAAACACACCCACCATTGTTTCTTTTTGCTTTTTTTTTTATTTTTTGAGGAAGGCTAACCTGGAATTCACTGTGTAGTCTCAGGGTGGCCTTAAACTCTGCCTCCCTAGTAATGGGATTAAAGGCGTGTGCCACCCCACCCGACTCCACCATTGTTTCTTTATGCAAGGTATGTGTGTTTTCAGCGATGGCAGCTCAGGTCTCTAAGCTCAGCACCAGGGGGGTGCAGGTAGGAGGATCCCTAAGGTTTGCTGGACAGTGAGTGTAGCAGAATCAGTGAGCCTTAGGTTCAATAAGACCCCCTGCATCAATGAACAAGGTGAACAACTAATGGAGACATGCAATGTTGACCTATGCCTTAACACACAGACACACAAAATGTGTATGTGCGGGAGATAGAAATTAAAAATGTTAAAATTTTTATTGTCCCTATAGCTTAGTGCCTATTGACACTAAATATTTAATCAGTAAGCAAAAGAGAATCTAGTCTTCTATTATTTTTTTTGTAACAGGAATCCTGGGGTTCCTTGCTAATGTATCAACATATGCTAACACATCGATAAATTTGGGGTTTCCCCAGATTCTTATGAATTCAAAGAACTGCAATCGCCTGATGTGGTGGCACATGCCCTTCATTCCAGCACTGGAGAGGCAGAGGTAGGAGGATCACCGTGAGTTTGAGGTCACCCTGGGCCAGAGTGAGACCCCACCTCAAAAAACAAAAAAAGAACTGAAATCCACAGGCCAGCTGGTAAGGTTTAGAAAGTGTGCATTATATTAAAAGAAGGAAGGGTAGGAAGTGCAGAGGGAAGGAGGGGTAGAGAACCTTTGTGGGAGTAGAAGTTCCCTCTCCCTTTCCCTACCCCAGTCCAGCTGGCCTGTGAGGACTGGGTTACCAGAGGGGGAACCTGAAGGTTTAGGTGTCAAGAGAGATGAACAGCCAAGAAGAGGAAATAGAGAAGGCGACCCTCCCGATAAGCCTCTTTATAATCTTAACCTCAGGCTCAGGTGAGTCTGAGAGAGAGAGAGAGAGAGAGAGAGAGAGAGAGAACTGCTGTGGACACCTGAGCTGGCCACAATGCCAGGATAAGATTTAAACCTCAACTCTAGGAGAGAGGAACTCCTTCCCAGGGAGGGACTTGGGTTGTTGATGGAAAAAGAGATCTAGGGAACTCCTTTAGGTAAGAGATAAGGAGGTGCTCCATCCTTTTCTGACCTCTAGCAAAGTGCAGATTGCAAGGGCAGACTCAGAGACATTTCTGGTTTTGGTTTTTGTTTTTTTTACTTTCCAGGCCCAGTCACCCGAACCTGCCTCAGAAAGCTGTCATTTTGGACTTGACAATACCTTTTCTATTGGTGACAATTTGGGGCTGTGTTGGGCCTTCCTAACCTCATGAACTTCTTGCTCAGGTCCCCCGGCCCAGTAATTACCTGCTTGATTTTCTACCTCTGACTTTCAATTGTGACGTGCACAAGGATAGGTATTTGTCAGGGACATTGACTGAGCGTCCTAGCTTTGAGGAGACTCCTAGAGACCCAAAAGACAAAAACCTTGCTCTCCGGGCACGTACGGTTCACAGAGGGAGACAGGAAGAATCGAGTCAGTGAGCGTGGAATGTGACTTCCGGTGACGAGTGTGATGAGGAAGCTCAGTCGCAGGTGTGTCCGCGCATGCACGGACTTCGCACTTGTTTGCTCAGCACAGACTTTGCCATACTGGGTCTGCCGTCTCACGCTGTGTCTATGTTTCCTCTGCTGCTAGGTTCATGAAGAGGTGACAGTTCAGCAAACCTGGACACCAGCCATCCTTTGTTCTTCCTACCTCAGTCCTTTGCACGGGCCCTGTGTGTCTCCTGAGGGCCACCTTGCTCTTTCTTCCGATCTCACTGTGACATTCCTGAGTGAAGGGCTGACTGTCTCTTGGTCTTGGCTGTTGCAGAGCCCTTGGTGAGGAACTCCACATCTTCTCCATGTCTGCGTTTCCTCTGACCTAGATCCAGCCTCTGTCCATACTTCCGTCTATGAGATACTGGTATGAAGGCCACATGGTTGATGCTTAAGTACTTGTCTACACTGACGTCTTTTGTCACTTGCTTTCAAAAAGTCCAACACAAGCCAACATTTTATGGTGTCTAGTTTCTGAGCAGTCTAATGTGGCAAAGATCACACCCCTAGCCCTCATTCTCCCAGGTTCACAGGTAGAGAGCCTAGCACCAGCCACAGCTCATTCCTACCTGTGGAAGTTTGAGTGTGGAGTGTCTCTGTGGTGATTTGAATCCAACGACCCCCATAGACTTGTGCATTTTGAATGCATGATCCCAAGCTGGTGGCCATGTGGGAGGTGGAACCTTACCGAAGGAGGCGTACTGTTGGGAGTGGGGCTAGGGGTGTCCTATTCAGCTCCCCCTTGTCAGAGCTCAGCCTACCCTTGCTGTTTCCTTGTCACTGCTGTGGCCGGATGTGATGTCCAGCCACAGCTCAGCCACCCTTTCCCTGCCTTGCCAGAACTTGCCCTTGAGATGACAAGCCTAAATAAACCCTTTCCTCCTATCACTGCTTTGGGTAGACTGTTTTATCCCAGCAACAAGAAGGCTGCTACCACACTAACCTTCCTCCTCGAGATATTTTCTTACCTAGTCCTGTCGTCTCTTCTTCTCATAGGCATTTCCTTTCTCCTTTCCAAACATCCATCTCTACATTGGCCAGGCGTTCATTATGTCATACCACGCTTTAGAAGCACTTGCAAGTCCAGTACGTCATCCCTGTGGATTAATTTCTTCGTTGCTTCCCAAGATGCTAATATCAGCATATCACTTCCTGCTTCAGAAACACAGGGATGAGATAGAAACATGGCCCATGTGACCAGATCAAACTTTTATAAAGAAAGTCCAGAAATGGAGAAACTATATGTGAATTTTGAATGTCAGCAAATTATTTAACATATTTTAAACACTATGCAAACCAAATAAAACTATGATCAAATATCTGGCCATTGGTCGATTTATCTTAGAAAATTCATTATTTGGATCTGTTTGAATCAGGATTCAAATGCAATCCACATGCTTTAGTTGACATATATTTTAATTTTCTATTTTTCTTTTTCCTTTTTGTTTTATGAGGCAAGCCCAACAGACTGGCATATATATAGATGAGAGAGACAGAATTGTCACACCAGGGCCTCCAGCCAGTGTAATTGAACTCCGGATGCATGTGGCCCCTTGTGCACATGTGCGACCCTGTGCACATGCATCACTTTGTGTGTCTGGCTTACATGAGACCTGACGTGTTGGACATGAGTCCCTAGGCTTCGTAGGCAAGCACCTTAACCACTAAGCCATCTCTCCAGCCCATTCATTTTCTTTCATTTTGAAGATTAAAAGAAATTTATTTTAACCCCTGATTGAGCATTTATCTTCCAGAGTTTGCTTAGAGAGTTTGCCACAGTTTGGAGCGTGTTAATTTCAACATCACCATGTTATGTAACATGCTCCAGTCTCTTGTCTTTCTTGAAAGTCTTGTGATTGACAGATGTATCAGGGTATTTTCTCACTGTTGGGAACAAATACCTGACCAGAAGCAACTTACGGCTTTCTTCAGCTTACGGTTTTGGTGGCAGCTATGGGAAGCCAGCTCATCATGTCGGTAGGCAGGAAGCAGAAAGCAAACAGGAAATGGGACTGCATAATGGGACCTCAGTGCCCACCCCTCCGAGATCCATTTCCTTCAACAACACTCCACAGCTTCAAGGTTCCACTACCTTTCCAAACAGCACCACTAGCTAGGGACCAAGTATACAAACGCATGAGTTTACTGGGGACAGTTCACATTCACGTGACAGTGGAGAAGTTTGATGTCACCAGATTCATGTTTTGTGGGTAAGAACTGTTCTGTAGGTCAAACACCCATCAGGAGCACATAGTGTCAGTCTGTATGTATTTTTTTCCTAATGTAACATTCGTTGACCATCACTGATTAACTCGTTCACTCTTGAAGAATAGTAATATTCTAATTCATCGAAACTTTAAAAATCTTGAGACTAAGGAAAATGCTTTATCATTTTTCATACTTATTTCTAGAACCAGTTTTTTTTTTTTTTTTTTTTTTACCAATAGCTTTACAGGAAAAATTCATTCCTTCTTTCACATATGCAGAGAGATAGGCTAGGCCTGGGATAGCTATTCATGAGATGCTATTCTAGCTTTGGAGAGACAGTACCTCAAGGAACAGACAGGGATCAGTAAGAGAGACAGTTGTCAGAGTAAACAATTATAATCCAATGCATTAACAGTTCAAAGAAGCAGAGAGGAGTTCAGAATTTACAAAGACTAATTTTACTTATGAGAGACAAAAGATGAGGAAGTTTCACAGAGAAGAGCTCTCATAGCTGGGTAAACATGGGTGAATAGAGCTCATTTCTGTAATGTCTCCCACCCCAATGCCTACCTTCTAGATTAGACAAGAAACATTTTGTCATATTCATATGATTGTACTTAGTGGGTGTTTATCGAACTATTTTAAGAACCATGCTATGGTTATTTAAGTTGACACAGCAATTGTACCCACTTTTGAGGCACAGTGTGGTCATTTCTGTGTGACCAAATCATAGGAGTCATTAGCATTTCTAACTTCCATAAACACTTATTGTCTATGACGGAAACATTTGACCACTTATTTTTTAGGTTTTTATAAGATATGTAATAATTTGTTGTAAACCATGATTACCTGACAGTGCTGTAGAACACCAGAATTTGTTCTTCCCAATCCAACCGTATTTTGGTATCTATCACAGTTTGGATCTGGGAGGCCTCCTAAGGGCATTATAAACATGGTCACCAGCCTGCCTCATCTTTATATAAGGTAGGACCCACAGGAAGGCAGTTAGAGCACTGGGAGTATGTCATTTGTTGTAGACAGTTTCATGTTGTTGGGATGAACATCCAAACCAGACTCAGATTATAGGTGGAAGGGTTTATTTCAGCTTACAGATCCAGAGAAGTTCCATAATGGCAGAAGAGGCTGGCCCCCCTTTTACACATCCAAGAAGAAGAAGAAAAAACACCCCCAGCCAGCACCACAAGTAAACACACACACATACACACACGCATGGATGCTTGCACATTCACACACAGCAAACAACAGGGACCCAGACCGAGCTCAGACCACTCTGTATAACTTTGGGCTAGAAATCAGATCGACACCCCAGTGACACCTTAGGGCTACACTCTGGGATCCAATTCCAGTGACATATCCTCCAGCCAGGGGAGCGGGAAACCCAAGTTAGCACCTGAGTCTATTGGGGAACATACGTTTAAACTATCACGTCGTCGAAGGGGCTGTTTAGATCTGTCCCCTGGTCTTTCACTTTAGGTTCCTGTTGGCTATGTATTGCGCAGCCTCTGCATGATGGTCTGTTATACCATGCGCCCAACACAGCCAACTGACTATGGGCTGAAACCTCTGCAACTCTGAGCCAAGGCAAACTGCCCTTCCTTCTTTCAAGATGTCATAAAATAAAGTAAATGAAAAGATAATATAACCATGAGACAAAAAGCCAGCTTGTCAAGAGGATCAGAGTCTATTATTAAAAATGAGACATTGATGCCCCAAATCTCACATTGAAAAGGAATTTGAACTTAGGTGCATGACTGTGTTTCATGAGTCATGTGATTTATAATCCATCCTTTTCCTGAGTGACATAATAACTTAATTGGTGAGACTAAAGGTGAGATTTTTTTTTATAACCTTCTACACATTTGTTTAATTACTTAATTTTCTACATAGTGATGGGGGGAATTTATAGGTACTCTTGTCTAGGATTTAAATTTTGAAAATAGAGGTTTTAGGTTTTTGTGCCTCCAAATTATACCTAAGAAGGAGACTGAAGTGACTATTAAAAAAGTTAGTGACAACTGCGTCATGAAGTGCTGGAAATGAGAGGTCATTTTGTCCAGCCCTCTGTCTCCAGGAAGTGCCATTTGTCTGAGATCGCTCAGACTGTGAAACTGCACTCATTAACCAGAAAATACATATTATATTTCTGTTGCCATGAACCCTGGGAAATAAAAGAGTGTGTTCACCTAAATTTGCACTTAACCAAGTCAAAAATGTTAGAGAAATATGTGACAACATTTGATGAACTTCAGGGAGGCAGCAATAAGCTCCCTTTTCCCTACGGATATTCTTCTCATTTTTCAATTTAGGTATTCAAGTTATCTGTGCACTTAAAAAATCAGACTTAGAAGTCTTAAAGGCAAAAGTACATTTTTCCCCCTTAAGGTAGTTGGACCTGTTCAGAATTTCTTCCAAATGTAAACCAACTACATCAGAGGCATCCAAGTCACCTGTCTAGATCGTTACAAGCTTTGATCATGCCAGGTTGCTCTGATATGAGACAATGCACCATCTCATTGTTCAGATTTTCTTGAGTCTTGTTCGTTGATTATAATTATGATGTGTGAAGTAATGAGCTTCTGCATAATGGGTAAGACAGAGAGATGATTTATTGTTTGGGGAGCTTTAGGCAAGAAAAATATGCAGACAACAGGGAACTACGTCTCAGGATGTGATTTATTAGAAAAGATGGGGGTGTAGGTCTTTTGCCTTGACAAGGTGTGGCTGCACCTCAATGGTACGGGTTTATTTAAATCTTCCAAAGCTCACAGGTATAGCGAAAAGGTTAACTACTTAACATGTGCTTTACTCACTGGAGCACCAAGGGCAAGTTTAGAATTTGTGATTTAGGACAAGATTGAATCAGGGTTAGAGGGTCCTGGGGGCTGGGAAGTCTCATTTGATGATGCTGATGAGTGTCTCAGTTTCACTGAAAACTATTTTTTTTTAAATTTTTATTTATTTATTTGAGAGCAACAGACACAGAGAGAAAGACAGATAGAGGGAGAGAGAGAGAATGGGCGCGCCAGGGCTTCCAGCCTCTGCAAACGAACTCCAGACGCGTGCGCCCCCTTGTGCATCTGGCTAACGTGGGACCTGGGGAACCGAGCCTCGAACCGGGGTCCTTAGGCTTCACAGGCAAGCACTTAACCGCTAAGCCATCTCTCCAGCTCTCACTGAAAACTATTTTTGTCATCATGATACTGCACTGTATTTGAATGTACCAGTGCCCGGATGGGTGGTGGGATGCAGCCCAGCCAATGTTTATCTCTCTTTTCTTGGGATTCAAGTTGATGGGCTGATCTTTACAGGGGAATGCTTGCTTCTGATCTGAGCACAAGGCTGGGAAGAACAAATGGATATCAGGCATTTGCAATGACTGGAAAAGATACATTTCCAAATCCTGGACTCTCCCTTGCCTGTCACGAAAACATCTGGATCTTTCCACCTACCAACTCCATATACATTTGAAAAGAATCAAAAGACTCAATTCATATTGTTTGACCATAAGGTAAAAACAAAGATGTTTATGGGTGCTGGAAAAATGGCTCAGCAGTTAAGGTGCTTGCCTGAAAAGCTTAATGACCTGCGTTTGATTCCCCAGTACCCATGTAAATCCAGATGCACAAAGTGGTGCATGTGTCTGGAGTTCATTTGCAATGGCTGGAGGTCCTGGAGCATTTATTTTCTGCCCCCCCCCCCCGCAAATCTTTCTCAAATAAGCAAGTAAACTAAATATTTACAAAAATATCTCTATCTCTGCTTGCAAATAAATAAAAAAATATTTTTAAAACAAGGACATTTAGTTCTACAACTAGTTTTTGTAAATATTTAATTAATTTAGTTATTTGAGAAAGCAAGCACTGGGAGAGAGAGAGAGAGAGAGAGAGCAGGAGAGAGAGAGAGAGAGAGTGAGAATGGATATTCCGGGGGCTCTAGCTACTGCAAATGAACTCCAGACCTATGTGCCACCTTGTGCAGCTGGCTTTACTTGGATGATGGGGAACTGAACCTGGGTCTCATGTGGCCCAATCTGGCTTCAAACTCACTATGTAGCCAAGGGAACATGAGCTTGAGTTACTGATCCTCCTCTGTCCATTTTCTGAGGGCTGAGATTATAGCCGTGTGCCACCACACCCAGCTTATGTAGCGCTGGGGATATGACCCAGGTCTTCTTGCATGCTGCATCTCTAGCCCTAGTTTCATAATTCAGTAGATTCGTTCACTCTTTGTGGATAATCTTTGGCTCCAGTGAGGAGGTGCTTGCTGACATTGCTAACTCTATCCTCGGTATGAGGCCCTTACTGTTTTCTACCACGAGAATTCCACTGTGACATCTTATACCAAAGCACATCATGGACACCCTCTCCTCTCCATGCCTATGTCTGTCATCAAAAGTGGACTTTTAGTCTAGCACAAGGTTCTGCTTCAGCATCTTTGCAATCTATGTTCAGTGTGACAGCTGATGCAATGGCATCTGACCACATGTGATGCAAATCAAATGTAAAGTAGACCACCTTGGCCCAGCATGCTCCCAACATATCTATCTATCTATCTATCTATCTATCTATCTATCTATCTATCTATCTATCTGTCATGCATCTACCTATATAATTTTTGCATGTATGCCTGTGCCATGTGCATGTACTTGTGGACATATTTATGTCCAGGCCCATATAACCATAGAGTCCAGAGAACAATCTTGGATGTTCTTTCTCAGGCACACTATTCACTTATTTTTGAGACAGGGTTTCATATGGGCCTGAAGTTCACCAGTTACTCTATACTAGCAGGCTAGTGATCCCTACGTGTCTGCTGGTCTCTGCCTTACCAGCACTGGCATGACAGGCACATGTTACCATGCCCAGCATTTACATGGGTACTGGGAATTGAACTCAGGTCCTCAAGTTTCAGAGGCAAATGTTACTGACTGAGCTATCTTTTACAGTGAAATCCAAACCCCTGTTTATGGCTTTCAATATCTCATCAGTCTTCATCTCTATCTGTCAGTTATCTGTCCTTTCTCTCTCTCTTTCTTTCTCTCTCTCTCTTTCAGTCTGGTTTTTTAAGTAAGGATATCACTGTGGGATTCAATACGTAGTCTCAGGGTGGCCTCAAACTCATGGTGGGGAGGCCCTGATTGTGTGAGGAACCTGCAATGGAGAGGTGCTAAGTGTGTGTGGAACCAATGATTCGGAGGTCCTGAGTGAGCGAGGAACCTGGCACCGACCATTGGCTCTCGTTGCTTATCCAGTGCCAATTTCTGTTCTTCTAGGACTAGCCTCAGGTTAGCCTTTTGGAACCCCCAATTGTCCCCATTAGTCAGTGGCCAATCAGAGCCCCCAGTATGGTAACTAGGTGAAAAGCAGGACCACAAAGCAATCAGCCTAAAGAGTAATAGGGATTAAATAGGATGGGGTACAGGCTGAGAGTTGCTGGCAGCCACTTTGGAACCTGGGAATGGAGCCAGGATGAAGAGGCACTATGCTGGGGAGGTGGCAGTGGCCACATTCTGAGAATATTGCTTCAATCCCAGGATACAGGCAGAGCTAACATAAGTCTACCCATAGAATTTCCAGTTACAGCAGCCAATGTTTCTTTTTCCAAATTTTTATTAACAACTTCCATGATTATAAAAAATACCCCATGGTGATACCCTCCCCCTCCCACTTTCCCCTTTGAAGCTCCATTCTCCATCATATCCCCTGCCCATCTCAATCAGTCTCCTTTCACTTTTGATATCTTGATCTTTTCCTCCTCTTAGGATGGTCTTGTGTAGGTAGTGTCAGGCACTGTGAGGCCATGAATATCCAGGCCATTTTGTGTCTGGAGGGAGCACGTTGTATGGAGTCGTACCCTTCTTTTGGCTCTTACAGTCTTTCTGACACCTCTTCCACATTAGACCCTGAGCCTTGGAAGGTGTGATACAGATATTGCAGTACTGAGCACTGCAGTCACTTCTTTCCATCACCATGATACCTTCTGAGTCGTCTCAAGGCCACCGCCATCTGAAAAGAGAAGATTCTCTACCAAAAGTGAGAGTAGCATTAATATATGGGTATGAACATTAAGGGAAGTGCTTACTGGGAAGTTTGATAAGCATAGTATATACTTTTAGCTAGACAACAGCAGACATTACACCCCTAGGGCTCATGACTACTCCTGTTTTAAGTTTTCAGTATCAGGGATGTATTCCCTCCCATAGAGTGGGCCTCCAGTCCAATTAGAGGGAAGTTGGTTTCCACCATGATAGACAAGCCACTTTTGTACCTGTTGGCTCATTTGGCCTGGCTGGCCAAATATTAGGCTTGCAGTGTCCACTGTTGAGTATCTTCACTGGTGATTTCTCTTTCTCCCATTGAACTGCATGCAGAATGGCTTCTTCCAGCTTTCTGTCAGCTGGTCTACACGGAGGAGGTTATCAGCTCAGCTACAGCAGGATTTCTCAGGGGCCTTGCAGCCTATGTATGTGGAGTCTTCAGAAATAGGGTCGTACCATCTATTCCTGGTAGGAAGCCAAGGGCTAGGCAATGAACAGCCAATCTTTAATGTAAAGTTTGTTCAAGTTTTTGTTCAGTTATATATTATCTTATAAACATACTGAGACTTTGGCTCACATTTTCAACTAAAACAACCCTAATGTAAGACATGACGCAGCTGCAAGGGTGGCAGAGACCTTGTGCCAGCCAGCTGTGCTCTGAGCTAGACTCCAGGTCTTATTGAAATAATGTGCCAGTTGATTCAAATACAAATCTTAGTAAGTCTTGACTGAATGCCTTTCTGTACATTAAGAATTAATTTCAGGGGATGGGGAGATTGCTCAGTGGTTAAAGGTACTTGTTCGCAAAGCCTGACAACCTGGGTTCAATTCTCCAGATATCCATTTAAGCCAGATGCAAAAATTAGCACAAACATCTGGCATTAGTTTGCAGAGACAAGAGGCCCTGGTGTGCCCAAACACATGTACATATGTGTGTGTATGCGCAAGTAAATAAAAAATGAATTTAAAAAGTGCTATTCCATTTGCGCATATGATATAAAACAAAGTCCTGAATTCATTAGCTATGTGAGTTGGGGTTCATTGCTTCACTTTTTTTTGCGGCAAACCCAACAAACTGGCCTTTTTTGTTTGTTTGACTTTTCTTTTTTTTAAAAAAAAAATATTTGAGTACTTATTTATTTGAGAGATATATAGAGAAATGGGCAGGGAGACAGAAAAGAGAGAATGGGTGTGCCAGGACCTCCAGCCACTGCAAAAAAAACTCCAGATGCATACACCCCCTTGTGCATCTGGGCTTACATGGGTCCTGGGGAATTGAACCTGGGTCCTTTGGCTTTGTAGGCAAGTGCCTTACTGGTAAGCCATTTTTCTAGCTCTTGCTTCACTTTTCTAAGCTGAGATTTCTTCCTTTGTAAAATAACTGGAATCTCTTCTGATGAATGATTTTTTTTTTTTCAGTCCTATTTGTCTTTCAGAAACAACAGATCATTTGGGAGGGCATTTACCTGGAAGTGTGTGATCTGAAAACAAAAATACACATGTCCTGGTTTGAGACCATGCACATGTCTGTCAACATCACACCCTGATGGACACTGAAGGTCACTTCCAAGATGCACTGCTGGTTAGGTTACCAAACAAGATGCTGTTACACAAGGTAGCAAAATCCAATGGTTTACAATCAAAGGTCCAGAGGCCACCCCAGGTCTACAGAGTGACTCAAAAGTGACAGGGGTGTGGCTTTTCCTTACTGTCCTGCCCCCCTCTAGGGTCAGCTTGTTGGCATGATAGGAATCTCATCATACAATCAGAAGACAAGAAAAAAGATGAGGGAGGGAACTTTCCTTTTTCCATTAAGAAGGAAACTTCCATTCCTTTGGGGCCTGACTTCATTGGCCAAAGCCTGATTATATGGTTACATCCAGGTACAAGGGAATCTGGGGAATGTAGTCTTTCACTGGGTGACTCTGTAGTGAGAAAAAACTACCGTTACTATTGAAGAAGGGGAAAGATTCTGCCGTATCTATTGTTCCATACCAGAAGGAAGTAACTGTAAGTTTGTTTGCTTCCAGACTCTTCTTGGTTCTGAGTTTCTGCCATCCTTGGGCAGCCAGAAAGGTCCTCGTTCATCTGGCCTGTGCTGTGAATCCCATTCTCTCTGAAAAAAGCCCTCTAAACACACACAGCACAGAGAGCAAAACCATTGGCCTCTCTAGATATGTATTTATATCAGCTCTCTCTCCCTCCCTCTTTCTCTCTCTCTCCTTCTTTCATGTTATGTGTGTGTGTGTGTGTGTGTGTATGTGTGTGTGTGTGTGTGTGTGTGTGTGTGTGTGTGTGTGTATGTCCATAAGTGTGCATGTCCACAGCCATTCTTCAGCAGAAGGCTATCTCTTTGTGAGTCAAAGGCCCACCTCCATTTTATATTAGCTTCTCCCTTATTTCATAATTTTTAAAAGGAAACTCTTTCCTCTCATGCAGGAAAATCTAATTATGCAGTGACAGCAGTTGGCTGACTTGGGCACAACACAACATGTCAATTTTCAGTTGCTTACACGGTCTCACAGAAACTGTTAGAAATTGTTTTGAAATCTGGCATACATTTCAGTCATGTTAATTCCTACAACTGTGCCAAACTTGATGGAATTTGGCTCTGCTGCACTCCAGGGAAGGTGGGGGATTTGGAAAGGCGAGCTTTTTTTTTTTTTTTTCCCCTGGCAATGACATCATCCCCCTCCCCATGATGAACAGTGTCCTAGATTAAGCCAAGAAGTAATAGAACTTCGTATTTACAAGGCTGTGTGACAAAATGACTGCCAGAGACTGGAGCTGGGCTGCAAAGCGACTGAAGACGTACAGATGGCATAATGCTTTCTCCCCTTCCAACAGATTTGTGCCAGATGTGTGAGTATTGATAATTTCTCTGGGGCTCAACTGAAGGCACAATATAGATTTCTGTTTGGTGGAGGAAGGAGAGAGTGTGAGGCCATCCCAGTGATGGTATTTACAGGAAATGTGTTTTCTCTTCTTCCAAATCTGTCAAAGCAGAACCAGAAATCCCAAATTACCAAATGAGCCTCTGACTCACCCTTTGTTCTGGACCCAGTTTTTATCTCCCCAGTAATTGACAGACTGGAAAATTCATTTATGAAAGCACGTGGTAGAACGCTTAAAGTGGAAACTCTCAACTGACGGAGCTTATCTCCGGTGTCCTCTCGATGCCCAAGGGGTGAAAATGCCCAGGCAAGAGTTTTAGGAAGGTATCTGCTTGATTTTAACATTTTTCTCCTCAAAAGTTAGATAGAAATATTTTACCAGAATTATCATTTCCAGTGGTTGCAAGGGAACACATTAGTACAAAAACAACTATTTGGGTTGGAGAGATGGCTTAGTGGTTAAAGTGCCCATGAAGCCTAAGGACTTAAGTTTGATTCCTCAGTACACACATAAGCCAGATGCACATGGTAATGCATATATACAAAGTTCTTTTGCAGTGGCTAGGCACTCTGGCATGCCCATTCTGTCTTTCTCTCTCTCCCACATTCTTTCTCAAATAAATAAAATTAAATTAACAAAGCACACCTATTTCCAAAACATCCTTAGACTCTATCTTTTCCTGTTGGCATGTGTATGTGTAAAATGGGTGCCTGTATATAAACATGTTCATACATGTGTGGGCACACTTGAGGAGTGAACATATATGTCTGTGGAGGCCAGCGGTAGGTATATGGAGTCTTCCTCAGTCGCTCCTCCCCTTATTTCTTGAGATAGAGTCACTTACTGAACCTAGAACTTCTCCATTCAGCTAGACTAGCTGGCCAGAAAGCCCAAGGCATCTTCCTTTCTCTGCCTCCCCAGCGCTGGGATTACAGGTGCATGGCACCCTGCCCAACATTTTACCTGGGTGCTGGGGATCCAAACTCAGGACCTCATGCTTACCTGCCAAACACTTTACTACTAAACCATTTCTTAGCTTTTCTTTTTCTCTCTCTTTCACCTTTTTTTCCTTCACTTTCCCTGTTTTCTTTCTTTATTTCCTTTTTAAAAAAATTTTTTTTTGTTATTTATTTATTTGAGAGTGACAGAGAGACAGAAAGAGAGAGAATGGACGCGCCAGGGCCTGTAGCCACTGCAAATGAGAACTCCAGACACATGCGCCCCCTTGTGCATCTGGCTAATGTGGGTCCTGGGGAACTGAGCCTCGAACTGGGGTCCTTAGACTTCATAGGCAAGTGTTTAAATACTAAACCATCTCTCTAGCCCTTCTTTTTTTTTTTTTTAAAGAGTGGTCTAATGTGGCTCAATCAGGCTTGGAACTCTCTATGTAGCTGGCAGTGACCTTGAACTCCTGGTTCTTTTGCCTCTTCCTCTGATGTGCTGGGCTTGTAGGTGTTAATCACCATACACAGCTTGCTAGATTTCTGTTCTCTTCTTTCTGGTATCCCCCTGCCTGTGCCCATTTTAAAAGATGATCCCAGGTGCAAGAAATTTCAGAGAGATTCAGTTTCTTAATCCAACTTTCACATTTGTTAACATCAGAGAGAATCTTTGAAAAGATTCAGAAAGAAACAGGAATATGTAACATCCTGAGAAAAACTCAGCTTTGATCAAATAATTATCTGTTGGAAGCCAATTTTAAAATCAGTATAAAATGCTTTGGTATTTATACCTTGCTATTTTGTGTGAAATATTTCAAATGGATTTAGAGGGAGACATACTATGCTGGGTAAAATTTGAATAGAAAAAAAGAGAAGGACGGGCAAGAGACAAAGTGAATAATGGACAGGAAACTGGTGGATGGGAAGCTGGGCGTGGTGGCACACGTCTTTAGTCCCAGTACTCAGGAGGCAGAGGTAAGTGGATTGCTGTGAGTTTGAGGCCAGTCTGAAACTACAGAGTGAGTTCCAGATCAGCCTGGGCTACAGTGAGATCCTACCTCAAAATAACAAAATCAAAAAATAAATGATGGGTGGGGCTAGCTCAATACAAAGGTACCGTGTTTGATACATAAGCTGCATTCGCACATGCCAGTAAATCCAGAACTCAGGAAATGGATAATCAGAAGTTCAAGGTCATCTTCAGGTATGCAGTGAATGTGAGACCAGCTTGAAGTACATGAGATCCTGTCTCTATAAAAAGGAAGGAAGGGGGCTGCAAAGATGGCTCAGAGGTTAAAGCATTTGCCTGTAAAACCTAATGACCCAGGTTTGGTTCCCTGGGACCCATGTAAAGCCAGATGCACAAAGTGGTGCTTGCACCTGGAGTTAATTTGTGGTGATGAGAGGCACTGGCATGCCCATTATCTCTCTCTGTCTGTCTCTCTCTTTGAGTGCAAATAAATAAAGAAAATATTTTTTTAAAAAGGATGGAAGGAAAATAGAGAAGGAAGGATGGAAAGAAGGGAAGGAAGGAAGGGGAAAGGAAGTAAAAGGGAAGAAGAAGGAACAGAGGGAGGAAATGATGGATGGACCTGGTACAGGACTTTGAATGTGCCTATTTGCTATAATTTAAGCAACACAGAGTCTTGATTTGGTCTGTCAGAAAAGGGACTAAACCAGTCCTGAAGGAATGAGACTGTCTTTTTAACTTTGAGCTCTGATTCTGGTTCAAATGAAGGTGACTTCATCCTCCAGAAACCTGTGCCAACGGCATGAGTCACTTTGGGTTATCACAGCTGGGGCAATGGAGAGGTTATGGACATCCACTGTGTTGAGAGGTCAGGGATGCCAATTGTGATTGATAATCTCTAGTTGTTAACTGGGCAGGATTTAGAAACCATGGAAACAAATTTCTGGCCATATCTATGAGGGATTTTCTAGGTTAGATTAGTTGAGGTGAGAAGACCCGGAATGTTTGAGCTGAGATCCTGGACTACGTAGTAAAAGGAGAGCAGAGGAGAAGTACTTATTGCCCCCTACTTCCTTCCTGTCAAAGTGAGGATGGGACTCTTCCTGCTTCCTGCCACGCCTTCCCCGCCACCATACACTCGAACCTAGAACTAGGAAGTGAAACACACCCTTCCTCCCTTAACTGATTTTTGTCAAATAGTTTGTCCACCAATGAGAGAAGTTGACTAATGCACTGATCTGCATCCTACCAAGCACAAAATAGCCCCTCTGCTCCAGCCAATGTTCTGCCCCTGAGTTAATCACGAAGACTGAGCATGCTGGTCATGGCCTCCACCATCAAGTCGGGTGTCCCTAGAGCTCGGGGTGGTACTCCACAGCGTGTGCCTTTGGAAAGAGAGGAGCTGAAGTTCATATGCCACTACTTACCAGCTGTGTAACTTCTGGAGATTTGGTTAAGTTCTGAAGTCCCAGCTTCCTGGAGATAATGATGTAAATTCTACAGGGTGGCTGTAAGGATCAGCAGGCGTAATATTGATAGAACATCTATCCATTTTTGGCACAGACTAAGAGCTCCTTTAAAATGATTTACACTTTATGTAGGTACATTTGCATATACGTATAAGAGGCTCAAGGTGTAAAGTGCATGCTGTTCAGGCAGGAAGACCTGTGTTCAGATCCCTCGCACACACACACCATCCGGGGCCTGGTGGAGCATGCTTGTAAGCCCCGTGCCAGGGAAGCAGAGGTGGAGGACTCCTTGAGCTCATTAAACAGCCAGTCTAGACAAAGTTGTGAGTTCCAAGTTCAGGGAGACAACCTGTCTCAAAAAATAACATAGAAAGTGACAGAGAAAGACACCTGATGTCAACCGCTGACCCCCCTATGCATGTGTATACACATGTATACACACCTTCCCACATGCATGGATGCATGGAGACACACACAATGCATGCGAACACACACACACACACACACACACACACACACACACACACACAATTCGATAGGGGAAGTAAGATGATGCTGAAGTGTTCTCCAGAGATGGAATGGTGTGGCAGGTTCTGTGGGATGAAGCTCTGCGGTGAGCTGTTTAATATACTGACTTGAGAAAGCCAAGACACATGCATGAGATTATATGTACATGCAGACATACGTGTGCATGCATGTATGTATGCGTGTATGCATGCATATGCCTCCCATTAGTGGCACCAATGTGACAGCTCAAGGGGAGACTCAGAGAGGGGTTCGGGATTCTATTGTGAACTGCACCATATTCTCTGGCCATCAGACGGGCAGGTGGGATGACATTTGAAATACCCATCTGGTGCCTGTGTCAATCAGAAATGACACAGAGCCTTGTCCTGTTGATCCTTTTAGAAACACACACCGAGTTCAGTGCTTCAGAATTAAGGTGATCTAAACAGCAAAGAAAAAAAAAAATTCTGGAACCCTAGAACAGACAAAACATGTTTCACTGCTATTTAACTTGTGATAGGTTACTTTATGAGATGGGGGGGGGGTCTTGCGAACCACTGAAATCAGCAACCAGTTTGCTGGCCTGACCCGGAGGAAAGGTAGTTGCCAACATGCAATGGGTGCATGCTTCTGTCGTATCCACATGTGCCTTTCTTTACCCTTGGAGAGAGCGTGTAGGGTCCCGGCGTGAGCTTCTGGCTCTATGGGTCACTCTCTCAGACTCCTCACTTCCTCACAAGAAAATGAGGAAAGAAGAGACTGTGGACATGATGTGCAGGGTCCATACAAACCTCTCCCTGGATGTGACTCATGTTGTAGCTACATGTGTACATGTGTGTCATCTGCCAGGCTCATCTCCTAGATCTCCCTGAACAGAGGGCCGGGAAATAGAGTCTTGCTGGCCAGGAGCCACTGAGTGCACAAGAAGGGCCACCTTCACTGGAGAGTCACCTGGGCCACCGCTGCCAGCCACTGGCGTGGTTTCATTTCTTCTACTCCAGGAAACATTTCCATCTTGAAAGCAAAGATAAAATAGCCATGACTAGAAACCATCTGTAAGATTTAGTTTAGCTTTTTCTTTTTCAGCAGTAGGAAAAATGGAAAGAGTGGACATGTGACAAGTTTGATAGACTGGTAAAACTCTAAAAAGGCCATTATTCAAATATTTATGGATCCTTTTAGCTAATGGATTCAAATTTATAATGCTGCACTTGTCAACAAGATAATTCTGCAAAAAACATTAAAGGCTGAGCAGTTCGGTCCCTTCTAACCCCGAGGCCTCTCTTCTCCCCAACAAATGAGCAGCTGTTCTCAATGAAAATGGAAGGCCCGTATTCTCTATGTTCTTCTGAGACCCATTTCATACTGAGTGCCAGCCCTGAGCTATGCTTCTGAGAGGAAACTGGTGTGTGAGGAGAGGGCCTAGATGAGGCCGAGGCATCCATTTTATGCTAAAGAAGAAAGAAGGTCAGTGTGGTACTGCCCCGCACATACCTTGGACAAGAGGTCGATTATTGCAATCGAGATGGAGCCTCCAGCAGCCACGAGGAGAGGCTCACACTTGCAATCCCAGCACTCGGGAGGCTGAGTCAGGATGACCGCTGGGAGCCTGAAGCCAGTCTGGACTATAGTGCGAGAGACCTTTTCTCAGCAACAGAAGCAAGAACAACAACAACAATAACAAAAAGGGAATGAGTGAATGAATGAGTGAAAGAAAGAAAGAAAAGAATGAAGGAAGAAAGGAAGAAAGGAAGAAAGGAAGGAAGGAAGGAAGAAGGAAAGAGAAATGGAGTCATAAACTACTACAAGGCGATGCTTCTGGCCCTTTCGGACACCCAGACGGGGGAAGAGAGCGCCTGACTTCATTTTTCGTACTAACATGCTAACAAAAAGAGTGCACAGCACCATGGGTGGTGTATTAAGGTTCTCTAGAGGAACAGAACTGACAGAATGAATATCTATTATGAAGGAGATTTATGAAGGGGATTTATCACGTTGGTTCACATGTTTACATGCTACAAACTGGGCAGTCCAACAATAGCTGTCTGCAGACCGGAGAGTCTGAGAACCTTGTAGCTAAAAGCTGGTTAGTCCATGATGCTGGATGCCTCGGCAGTCCCCATCTGGCACTAAAAGCCTGGCCTGGAGGATTTCTGGAGAGCTGCGGGTGTTCAGTCAGCTTTGGCTTTGGAAGACTATAGGAAGCTAACCTTATGTGCCCAGTATCCCCAGATGAAAAACTTGACTGAAAATTTGGAATCCTAAGCCTACATTGTGTGTGCGTGTGGGGTGTATGATCACGTTAGCTGTGGATGTGAGATGTGGGGACCAGAGTTACATGTCTTATCCAAACCAGAAAAAGCCGTTAGATCCCCGCAGATACAAGTGAATCGCCCCTGTTCCTCCCCAACCCTCCAGAGGCATTCATTATCTACCAAGTATCCCAAACTCACTGCCCAGTGACCAGTCATGTGTCACAAGCCACATGGAAGTGAGCCAATACAAGGATCACCATGCAAAATGTGACAGATCATCCCCAATAACAGCAGACCCTAGGGCCATCAAAAAGTGATTAACTATACTATGTTCAAGTAAGGAAGATACACTGGTAGCAAAAATTTGTGAAAAAAAGAATGAAGCTAGTAAAAAAAAAAAAACAGTCAACAGAAATTCTAGAAAATATATATGGCTATATAAAGTCATTGACTTTGGTTATTTACTGCTATGTCATCAATTACTCCAAATGATTAAAATAATTTATGATCTTATGATGTCTTGGGGTCAGGAACTTGTGAGGACTGGGGAGGTGGCTCAGCGGTTAAAAGCACTTGCTGCCCAGCCCGGTGGCTGGAGTTCCAATCCCCAGAACCCACGTAAAGCCAGATGCAGGTGTGTCTGTGGCAACAATGTGCCTAAGGCAGTGGGGGGCAGAGCCAAGAGAATCCTTGGGCACACAGGCCAGCTGGTCTGGCTTTTGCAATGGCTAAAGAAGAATGACCCTGTGCCAAACAACATGGATGGTGAGGACAAACGCCGTGAGGTTGTCCTCTGGCCTTCATATTCACTATGGTATGGGGAGAGAGAGAGACCTACAAGGGACTCAGTGGAGATATTCCATCTTAGAGACTCTGAAGAAGTTACAGTGAAAACGTGGATGGTTATTCTCCAACCTGCCTCACTCTCAGGCTGGCTCAGTGGCTTTGCTCCACTTCGCCTCGTGTGGGCCTCTCCACAACCCACTTGAGTGTCCTCATGACATGACTTGCTTTCCTCAATGCACCAGTCCAGAGGAAGAAGGAGGAAGAAGCAGTGCTTCTATGACTCAGCCTCAGCAGCCCAAGTCACGTCCTCACCTTCTGTGGTAATCGCACCAGGAGGTCAGCCTCCCCTTCAAGAGAGATTTAGGCTTCGTCTTTGGAACTGAGAAGTGTTACGTGATCTGCAAGCATCTCAGAAGACCAGCACAATTGAAAGCAAAATCAAGGGGTGTGTGCATGCGTGCATGCTTTTGTGTGTGTGTGTGTGTGTGTGTGTGTGTGTATAGGCACATGTCTGTGCGCATTGCATGATCTACTGGTTATATTTACATGAAGGGCCAATGTGATTGCTTTGTTTACTCTTGTTTCTGCCCCCAAATAACCACAATAAGAATACTCCAAGATGGTAAGACCCTATTGCTGAATAGTCCACATACTTGGGCTGCAAGGCCACTGAGAAATCCTGCTGGAACTGAGCTGATAACCTTCTCCATGTAAACCAGCTGACAGAAAGCTGGAAGAAGCCATTCTACATGTAGTTCAATGGGAGAAAGAGATACCACCAGTGAAGATACTCAACAGTGGACACTGCAAGCCTTATAATTGGCCAGCCAGGCCAAATGAGCCAATGGGTGCAATAGTGGCACGTCTGTCATTGTCTAAACCAACTGCCCTCCAATTGGACTGGAGGCCTGCTCCATGGGGGTGGGGGGATACATCCCTGATACTGAAAACTTAAAACAGGGGTAGTCATGAGCCCTGGGGGTGTAACATCTGCTGATGTCTGGAAAAATGTATATACTATGCTTATCAAACTGCCCAGTAAGTACTTCTCTGAATATTCATACCCTTATATTAATGCTACTCTCACTTTGGACAGAGAATCTTCTCTTTTCAGATGGCAGTGACTTTGGGATGACTCAGAAGGTATCATAGTGCTGGAAAGTGACGGGAGTACTGAGTGACATCTTGATCACACCTTCCGAGGCTCAGGGTCTAATGAGGAAGAGGTGGCGGAAAGAACGTAACAGCCAAAGGAAGGGTAGTACTACTTACAACATGCTTCTCCAGACACAAAATGGCCTGGATATCCATGACCACACAGTGCCTGACACTACCTACACAAGACTATCATAAGAGGAGGAAAAGATCATGACATCAAAATAAAAGAGAGACTGATTGAGATGGGGAGGGGATATGATGGAGAATGGAATTTCAAAAGGGAAATTGGGGGGGAAGGGAGGGTATTATCATGGGATATTTTTAATAATCATGGAAAATGTTAATAAAAATTGAGTAAAAGAAAAAGAATATCCCAGGGCTGGAGAGATGGCTTAGTGGTTAAGCCTAAGGACCCCGGTTCGAGGCTCGATTCCCCAGGACCCACGTTAGCCAGATGCACAAGGGGGCGCAAGCGTCTGGAGTTCGTTTGCAGTGGCTGGAAGCCCTGGCGCACCCATTCTCTCTCTCTATCTCTCTTTCTCTGCCTCTTTCTCTCTCTTTCTGTCGCTCTCAAATAAAAAAGTAAATAAAAATTTAAAAAAAGAATATTCCAGTTTTTATAATGAGAGTTAACACACATAAAAGAGGAAACTCTCTGGTAAGAGCAAGATTGCCAGACTTTTGAGCACATATTATAAACAAGGAAGGGACAGTTCTCTCTGGCTTTGTCACCACGACAAAAGCTGTGTGAGGCACACACTCATTTTATTTCCATTTGTAAAGGGAACGTTTACTAGTGAACACATCTGGGAGGGAGTCACAGTGCTTCCTGCGTCTGGAACCTGATGGGTAAATCTATCCTTCTGCTTCCAGGCTTGTGGTCACCTCACAGAGGTCCCTTAAATCCCCAATATTTAATGCTGTCCCTACATCTCACTTCCTGTCTTCTCTTCTGTGGAACAGTCAAGTGTCCAAGTATACTGTGGAATGGGATTAATTACCCACAGCCCAATAGGAAGAAGTTTTAGAATTGCCTACAATGCATTTGAGAAAACTTCACGTTTATAAGGGCTCCCTGGCCAGGTCCAATGTTTCAAAGACTAAACATACTGAAATTCATAAAAGGATTTGTAATTATGTGTCTTACCACACAGGCAAAACAATTAAGAAATACAATAATGCTACAATATATGAGAATCCCCTTTTTCTCTTATTCAGTGAACTACAGAAATGGAGCGTCCTGTCTTCCTGTTCTCTGCCTCTAATCCCAAAACCACATGATCAGCATGTGGTTTTTACCTGAGGAATAGATCAGAAATGGAGTCAAAGCCTTCATTAATTCAGTATGTCCCTGACACTGTGCTAGGAAGTGGATTTATAAATAAGATAAACATGATACCTTGCCTGACAGGCTTCGGCAGTGAATCACTTCACCAATTGCTATGAGCTCATACGTGGCCAGAAGCAGTTTAAAGAGGGAAAGGGTTATTTCCCAGTGCAGGTCCAGCAAGTCAATTCCAACATTGCTGGGAAGACGTAGCTGCCAGAAGAGGAAGCAGGCTGGTCACATTGTATCCAGTTCGGAAGACAGAATGAACAGGAAGTGGGGCCAGACTATAAAACCTCAAGTCCCACCCACAGTGATCAACTTCCTCAAGCCAGTCTCTGCCTCCTCAGAGTTCCACAACCTTCTCAAACAGCGCCATCAGCCAGGGACCAAGTGTTCACACATATGAGCCTATGGGAGACATTTTGCATTCAAACCACAGCAGGCGGCAAGGTGGAGATGATTAACTACAATAAAGGTGGATAAGCAGGACAGCATCCAGCTATGCAGGCCGCCCAGGACTGACCATTGTAGCAGAGACCAGGAAGAGGCTAGTGACCCATCATCAAGACAAAATACAAAAAGTCAGTTTGGGGGCTGGAGAGATGGCTTAGTGGTGAAGGCATTTGCCTACAAAGCCTAAGGACCCAGGATCGATTCCCCAGTACCCATGTAAGCCAGATGCACGGGGTGGTGCATGTGTCTGGAGCTCATATGCAGTGGCTGGAGGCCCTGGTGGGCCCATTTGCCCTCTCTCTAACTGTCTCTTTCTTTCTCTCTCTCTCTTAAATAAATAAAAATATTTTAAAGGCCGGGCTTGGTGGCACACGCCTCTAATCCCAACACTCAGGAGGCAGAGGTAGGAGGATCACCATGAGTTCAAGGCCACCCTGAGCCTACATCATGAATTCCAGGTCAGCCTGGGCTAGAGTGAGACCCTACCTCAGAAAACCAAAAAGCAAACAAACAAACTAAAATTTTTTATAAAACTAAGTTTGGGGAGTAAAATTTTACTCTGTCTTTTGGTATTGTGTTTATCTTTAAAAAGTTCACCTTATTTTCACTTCTTCCATGTTGATTAGGATATGTTTTTATTGGTATATGAAAATCTTTTATGTTTTCACAGGAGGATTCACAATATTATATGTTGTACAATATAAACTATGAAAGTATGTAAAAATACATAGGTGAAAGTCACTTAGGAACACACTGAAATGTTTTTCAACTTTTTAATTGACAATTTTCATAACAAACATAATGTACTTTGCTCATAATTCTACCTCAGTACTTTCTTCATCCCCTCTCCCCATCCACGGAACGCCTTCTCCTTTCCAGCCCCTCTTCTATGTGGATGCCGCCTTTCCCCTAACTCCATCATCCATGACAATATGTTGATGGGTCCAATATCATGCAGATCTCATGTATGTAACACCAGCGGCTGTGAGGTCATGAGTGCACCAGGCACTTTGTATCTTTTTCCAAAGCTGTTTCCCCACCCTTTCTGCCACCTCTTCCACAATTGTCCTATGACGTGTTTCATTTAGCGTTGAACCCACCACGGTCACTTCTCGGCACTTTGATGAGATTTGAGTCTCCCTAGTAGTGACTGACCCTTGAAAATTAAAAAATAAAAAAAAAAATCTCTAATCAAAAGTGAAAGCCACATTATTATTTGGTCATAAGTATAAATATTTAGGGAGCCTTTGATGGGCATAATAGATCCATTTCGATAAACAGAAGTTGTACCTTCCCCTCTAGGACCCAGCTGTAGGCTTTTGACTAGGTGCTCAGTATCACGCATAAATTCTCTCCCATGAAGCATAAATAAAATCCATAGAGAAATTGGTTTCCTCCATAACAGACATGCCACCATTGCACCAGTGGACACACCTTGCCTGTCTGGCCAGTTGTGTATCTTCCATGGTCCACTTCTGGTGAAGACTGTTGGAGACTTTCCTCCCTCAGCACGCTGAATAGCACTCTCTAGCATGATGAGAGGTAGGTAGTCCACAGGGAGGAGGGTTCCAGCTCAGTTCCAGCTTGATTTCTCAGTGACCGCAAGCAAAGCACGGGGAGTTCTCAGCAACAGAGTCTTAGCATCTAGTTCTGGTGGGCAACCAGCATCCTTAGCAGTAGCCTGTATTTCTTTGGAAGCCTTAAGAGCCTCCTTGACCACTGGGAAATATCCCACCCCCAGCACTGGGATTTTTCCATAACAACCTATGATTTCTGGGTACAGCATTATTCATCCCACAGGGCACTTCTGCCCAAATTCTCTCTTTTACAAAATTATATACATTTAAAGTCACCTAGCAAATAAAGTAGTTTATATATGCTTTATTTAAAATATCATTAGTTTTATTTATTTACTTAGTTAGTTGTGAGAGAGAGAGAGAGAAAGAGACAGAGAGAGAGAGAGAGAGAGAGAATGCAAACGAACTTGCAAACGAACTCCAAAGACATGTGCCATCCTGTGCACCTGGCTTATGTGGGCGCTGGGGATCAAACATGGGTCCTTAAACTTTGCAGACAAGCACCTTAACTGCTAAGTCATCTCTCCAGCCTAAAACTTCTTTGCACTCCATCTTCTCTTTCATCCCTCTCCCCTGACTCCTTGAAATTTTTAGTGTATGATGACAATGTCTTGTGTTAACATTTTTTTTGTCTTATTTGTTTTTCCAAGGTAGGGTCTCACTCTAGCCCAGGCTGGCCTGGAATTCACTATATACTCTCAGGGTGGTTTTAAACTCACAGTGATCCTCCTACCTCTGCTTCCTGAGTGCTGGGGTTAAAGGGTTGTGCCACCACACCCAGTTAATCCACTCTAGGTAGCTTAACTTCTTTTTAGAAAAGAATGTGTCCTTAGATGAGTGGCGGGTGACTTGTCTGTGGTCCCGTCTCCTTAGCAGAAAGGACTTTGATGGAGACTGTGGGCAGAGCGTAAGGTTGTTTTCCCAAATTTCCTCCCAACTCCGGGGCAGATAGTACAGCAAAATCCATGGCAAATGGAACATCACACTAAACTTTAATATGAAAGTTGGGCCAGTGCAGAAGTGATCACAATGAGGAGAGAGGGGGTGATAGATTCTGATAGAGAAGGGTGTGATGTCTGACATACGGAAAGACCGTTGTGGAGTTCAGAGGGAAGCCATGGTACGCAGAGAAGTTTGCATGGGGAGGCTAATGAATAAGTAATGGCCACCGAGGGCTTAGACAGTTTCATATTTAAAGAGATATTTATGAACTCTTGCAGGACTCGGAGAGGCTCTCCACTTCTCTCTTCCCTTCTCATTACAGCCCAAGGGGAGAGATGAGTTCTAAAGAAAAATGCAGACACACTCAGAACCACATCTGACCTGTTCATTAAAAGTCAATGTGAGAGTGAGGACAAGTTTTTACTGAGAAGTTCATTTTGATTCCTCCCTCCCCAAACAGCCTCCAAGAAGTTTCCAAAACACATTCAGCCAAATGTACTGCATGGCATCACAAGGTGCTTTAATATGGGAGTCATGTCAGGCATCTCGAAGAAGAGCCACATACCCAGAAACCAAATCCTCCTCTGTCCCAGGACTCCAGGTCGGCTGATAAAAAGATAGAAGGGGGGGGTGGTTAGAGAGATAGCTTAGCAGTTAAGGCTCTTGTCTGAAAAGCCTAAGGACCTAGGTTCGATGCCCCAGTACCCACATAAGCCAGATGCACAAAGTGACACATGCATCTGGGTTTTGTTTGCAGTGACTGGAGGCCCTAGTGTGCCCATTCTCTCTTTATTTATTTTTATTTTTATTTTTTCGAGGTAGGGTCTCACTGTGGCCCAGGATGACCGGGAATTCACTATGGAGTCTCAGGGTGGCCTTGAACTCATGGCAATCCTCCTACCTCTGCCTCCCAAGTGCTGGAATTAAAGGCATGTGCCACCACCCCCAGCTCACTCTCTCTTTCTTTCTCCCTTTCTGCCTATCTGCCACCTTCTCCCTCTCTCTTAAATAAATAAATGAAAAACATTTAAAAGATAGGAGGTAGAGCCAGCATAAATCTATTACCATATTTGTATGTTATGTTTTATATTGTTTATTTTTTAATTAAAAAGTAGTTTATTTATTTAGTTGAGAAAGAGAAAGAGGCAGATAGAAAATGGTGGCGCCAGGGCCTCTAGCCACTGCAAATGAACTCCAGACTCATGCAGCGCCTTGTACTTCTGGCTTTATGTTGGTATTGGGGAATTGAACTCGGGTCCTTAGGCTTTGCAGGCAAGTGCCTTAACTGTTGATCTATCTCTCCAGCCTCCACATTGTTTATTTTAACATGAAGGCCTGTTGATGGCCATCCTGAACATTATCGCTATGCACCATGCAATGTTACAATTATGTTTCTTGTGTGTGTGTGTGTGTGTGTGTGTGTGTGTGTGTGTGTGTGTGTGTGGTGAGTTCCTGTGTCTGCAGGTGCATGTGTGTGTGGATCACCGTGGGTATCACTCCTCAGGAATTCTATCCACTGTGGGCCTGTCACTGGCCTGGGTCTGGCTTAGTAGCCTAGACTGGCTGGCTGGCAAGCTGCAGGGATCCTCCTGCCTCAGATCTTCCCCAGCATTGTCATCATGCTCAGCGTTTAAGCGTTTATTTAAAAAAAAAAAAAAAAAACAAAAACAGGGATGGAGAGATGGCTTAGGAGTTAAGGCACTTCCCTGAAAAGCCTAAGGACTCATGTTTGACCCTCTAGATCCCATGTAAGCCCGATGCACAAAGTGATGCAAATACACAAGGTCACACATGCACATAAGGTGGCGCACACGTCGGGTTTGATTACAGCATCTGAAGGCCCTGGTGTGCTAATCCTCTCTCTCTCTCTTTCTCACACACACATTAAAAAAAAAAAGCCAGTCTGTTGGTCTTGCCTCAAAAAAAAAAAAAAAAAAACATGTGTGTGCAGTGTGCGTGTGTGTGCCCGCTTGTGCCCTGTGGTACATATAGTGTGGCGTGCATGTGGTGACTGAGTGTGAGCATGCGTGCATGCACGCAGCGAAGGCCTGGGGAGAACAGCAGGTGTCTTCCTCGGTAGCTCATCTGCATATTCCCTTGAAACAGAGTCTTTCTCTGAACCTGGAGTTGCTGGGTTGGGGCAGCCTGACTCACCAGCCATTCCCTTGTCTCCAGCTTCCCACCCCACACAGCTCTGTTGTTTAGGTATGTGGCCATACCCAGCTGTTTCTGTGGGGCTGAGAAATTGAACTCAAGTCCGTCAGTCCCTCCCAGGTCCTTGTGTTTATGTAGCAAGCGCTCTTGCCCATTGAGCTCTCTCCTCAGTCCAGGTTTGTTTTTTTTTTTCTTTTTTTTCTATTTTGTTTTCTTCTTCACATAAGCTCTAAGGGTTGAAGTCAAGTGCTTGTTCTTGCATGGCAAACTCCTTGCTGATAGAACTACCTTTCTGGCTCCCCAGTATTACTATTTCTGACCCCCACATTACCTGAGACTTTTCAGAGAGCTAGCCATGGGCACACTTCGGAATCTGGGAGTGTGAATGAAAACAAAAATGTGTAAAAATAGTGGTGTGTGTGATTTCAACTACAGAGCATGATTTTGAGAGCATAATGCTTTCAGCGAGCACTTCTCTCATACCAACTCTTTTCACCGGCAACACAACATGCAAACAGCCAACTTTCTCCAAGTCTTAGCCTCCTTCTCTGTAAAATGCAGAGGATTATTCCTTCTGCATCCAGCTGTTGTCAGAAGCAAGTGAGGCAGGATACATAAATAACTTACAATGTTGCCTGGCATACAGTTAGCATTCATTAAACGTTACCTATTACTACAGTTGACTTTATATAAATAGACATCAATACAAATAAATGTTTATGATTATGCAAACAGCAAGAGCTGCATCTTAACTGTCTTCTATTACGTCTTCATTCTAATTCTAACAGGAGTCGATTGCTAATCATTATTAATATTAATTTCATTCCCTACATGATCTTAGACCATTTTTGTAGAATGAGAATTACTTCTCCCAATCCTTTGGCAAGTAATCCAGCTTCCATGATGGGGTGGGCATGGAGATGAGGGGTGAGGATGACTCTCTGTTAGGTCTGCCCATCCTTCTTAGTTGCTGTGAGTAGGGGAGAATTTGCCTAGGACCGGTGTAGCATCCATCTCTGCCCAGGCCCACGGCAGAGGCCACATCGGTAATTCCTCTTCCTGGGCGTTAGAAGACACTTGTATTCCATGATCAGTTATCTGCAGACAGGTGTCTTAGAAAAGTGTCTTGGCTTGAAATTGTCTGTTCCATCATCCTGTCTGTGAAATAGTACACAAAAAGAGGGTTGAAGGGGTGCACACACTTTTCTTTAAGTAAATTAGGTTTTCTTTGAAAGATGTCCTCAGTTTTCACCACGACAGCTGGGCCTCCCAAAAGACACGACGTCCTCAGTGGTAAGTGGGTCCATTCAGTGATAAATGGGGGCTTCACCCCAGCAGCCTCTGATGGACCACCTGTGGGTGAGTGTCCCCGAGTTCAAGTTCAGAAGAACAAGGAGGAATCCAAACACCCCATCACCACCAGCAAGGTGTCACCTCTAGCTTAAGCATTAGGCAGTCCCACAGGAAAACCAGAGTATCTTTCTTCCAATGAATTTTAGAGCCAAATGGTTTGATCTGCAGATTCTGAGGTTAATAACATATGACTCAAATCCCTAAAGAGATTTCCAGGCCAAATCAAGTTCCATTTATATTTAACTATGAGCTCTTACTCTCTTACTTTGTTCAGATTCCATGCCATACACGACGTCCTCCGGAAAGTCTCATTTCTAACCTGAAGACATCTCACACTGGGGAGAATGCCACCATAGTGAGCCCCATGTGCTCAACTAATTAATTCGTCAATCAATCTATCAATTAGTTAATTATTCATTGATTGGTATGTGTAGTATGCACATGAGTGTGCATGCGCACTCTCAGGTGTGTGCATATTCCTCATACCAATCAATGAATAATTAACTAATTGATTCCATTGCTCTCTGCATTGTTTATTGAGAAGGGAGTCTCTCCCTTGAGCCCAGAGCTCACCGATTGAATCATTCTTCCTAATTCACAGGCCCTAAGGACTCCCCCTGTCTCTGTCTCCTGGGGGCTACGATTACAGGTGGAGCCCCGAGCGTGCTCAGCACTTATGTGGACGTGGAGTGTTTAAACACCTCTCCTTGCGTTTGTAGGATAAGCATTGATTGCACAGAGCCATCTCTCCGTGTCCCTAGGCCTCCAGTGTGGACAGAGGCACCATGCTTTATGTAGGAGTACATGCAAACCCTTATGTAATGCCTACATGTGCGTGGATCAGCAGGCAAGGGTTGCAAGCAGTGCCAAGAGTGACTTCTGGAACAAAAGGTAGGAGGAGAAGGTTTAGGACTGCTTTGCCCTGAGCCTGGAGTGAGAAATGAGAGGCCAAGGTGAAAGAGTGAACAGGGGATTGTGCCATGAATTGCAAATACATAAGGCGATGTTTAGTTGGATACCAAGGAGTGTCAGTCATAAGAAAACACTTACTGGTCACTGCTCGTATTAGTTATGTTTCTCGTTGCTGTGACCAAACACCTGGCAAAAAGCAGTGAGGGAAGGAAGGGATTTAGCCTCGTTCATTGTTTCGAGGAGATGCATTCCATCCTGATGGGGAAGGTGTGGCACAGGCAGGAGGCTGCCCGGGCTCATCATATCCTTAGAAGCAGAATGGGAGCCGGAAGGAAGGTCAGCCTATGAAGCCTCAAACCTGTCCCAGTGGCGCACGTCCTCCCACAGGGCCCCTCTTGGCGCAGGCAGGTACCTCTCTTTCTTTGCCCACTTTCGCCTCTCCTCTTCTCATGCAAGCCCAGACCTTTCCGGAGGTCAGCTCCATGCTCTGCCTGGGGAATCTTCATTGGAGCAATGGCAACTGTTTCCAAGAACACTTTCCCCTGGTTACTTCTTGGCTGAGGTTCTTACTATGTTCTGAGATCATGCTCCTAGCCCTTAGCTCAGTCGGGACTTGCCATTCTTGGTGATAGGAGCTGCCAGTCATGTTGGTGATGGGGGCGATGTCCCATGCATCATGGGACACTAGCTGCGTCCTGGAGCAAAACATGCATAAGTTTGTCTCGGTCTTCCCAGAAGTCACAGCCAGTGGCTTCTCATTCAAAAACAAAGACATTGGGGCAGGGTCGCCCCTGTGCAAAATCATTTGCGCTTCCCCTCCCACCCAAAATGTCAAGATTCAAAGTGTGAGTGGTGAGACTCAGCCTTTGACAACAGAAACCAGAACCCCATGGCCATAGGAGAGACACCTGACAAGCTGGGTAAGCTAACCCATCTAGCATACCAGGAGAAGCCTCACTCATGTCCCCTTCCCATTCCAGTCAGGAAACCATTGCTGATGAGGTGAATCTAAGAGCTGACCTTGCGGCAGATTGCAGAAGCCAGAATTGTTATTTAAATAGTATTTATGGTGGTCTTTACTCATGTGCAGTACACTCTAAGTCTAGATGTTGGACAAACAAATGGAGCAAATACTCCGCATACAATGTGTGAAATGCTCTGGGCTCTGTGGCAGGGAATGGGGCGGGGCGGGCAGAGCATAGTGAGAACGGGCAACTGGGCATGGGCATCGAGGAGTAAGAGAGTGAAGAGCTCAGCTTTAGTTACCGGCTCTCCTCCGAGGGTGACTCTGCCTGTCAAAGATGCTTGCCAGTGTCTAGAGATACCCCCGGTCATCCCATTGAGGGGGTGTCAATGAGACACTGCTGGAATCCACCCGGAGTCTAAGGGTCCGGTTAAACATTCACTATGTACCATATGGCTCTTGCCACTGAGAAATATTGAGGCCCAGGGCCCTGTTTTCAATGACACCACGGTTGGTAAGTCCTGATGTAGGCGGGGGCTGGGAGGAAGATTCCAGCATATGGCTTCAGCCAAGAAACAGCTTGTCCTCAGGAGCAGCATCACTTGTTCTAGCTGAGACCCCCGAGGTTGCATAGAGAGGTCCGCTGTGCACCTCAAGGGGTTGGGCGGGCCAAGGAAGGGGAGGAAGTCAAGTAATGTGAGCAGCGGGGGCGGTGGCAGGGGCGAGGCGCTCCCGTGCTCTGATTCTGCCCCGTGCCCACAAAGATGCCAGAGGCTGCGCATTCCCCATCTCCTCGGAGAGCCTGCGAGCCAGCATGCTGTATCTTAGCCAGTGCCTGCGTCGTTTTTAACACTCTCTGTGCAAAGGAAAGGAAAAAAAAAATCTACTGATCTGCAGGTGTAACCTGGATCTGCAGAACTTGGGGGAGCAACATCTGTGAAAGAAACGTGCCCGGGATCGGCGTGCTAGTCTGGACCACCTGCTCCTTTGCCACACAGCCCCTGGTGGTTAAGATCAGGACACCCCGGGTATCTTGGGTTGTAGGTCACTCTCATGCCACACCTTTACAGCAGGGATGTCCCCTCCTTGTACCCCTGGATCTTTCACACACTGTTCTTCTCAGCCATCATCCAGTCCTCATCACTCACTCCCTGAAACTGGGCACAACAAGATAGAAAGAAAAGATGACAAATAAATAAATAAATAAATAAAACAATGACTCCCTTTCGTCCCAGTTGATATGTGACTTTGCTGAACACTTTGAATATTATTAAGTGTTTGAATTTCTTCCTATGTCTTTTTCACAGAGATGACTGTCTCTCTGTTTCCTTGACAGCCTCCACAGGACAAAATTGACAGCTCTTTAAAGGCGCCTGACGAAAAGCAGCATTAATTAAGTCATTGCCGGACTGTAATTGTGTTAAGAAGTAAAAATCTAATATGAGAAAAGGTTAGTGAGTCCTCTCTTGTGTCAGATTTTCTACTCCCTATGAATATTAATGTCCTTAATGAAGACAATCTTTGCCTCATCAAGTCGTGGCGCCGCATTCAGGTGCCAAATCCTCGCACCATTGATTTGTTTTTAAAGAACAAATATGTCAGGAGAGAGTGACTGTCCTGTTTCTTATCCACATCAGAGAGGAAGGTTTTGTGTTCCCGAGAAGAGTTTATAGATTTTGTGAGTGCAGGCGCAAGCTCTGGCAGTGGAGTGGGAGACACGCGCAGGCGAGGAAAATGAGTTACAGTAATTTAATATTAGTGTTGTGTTTGATCGCATTAGCTCCTTTGCCGGGTGTGTGAGCACTATTCATATATTAGTGGGGTTACGGTCAGCAATTTTAATGATAAAATAGGAATTCTGTTCAGAAAAAAAAAAGGAAGGCTTCAAGGGAAGCCCTGAAATACACTTGCAGGAGAATCTGATCTCCCTTCGCCCTGACCCTCGATCCCCAGGGAAGGAGAGGAGGAATGGCTCCGGGGAGGCTGTTGCCGAGGCAGGGGGAGGCCGCAGACCTGCTCTTCCCCGCACGCCCTCACGTGACTCGTTTGCATCTATTATTTACTCCCATCTTCTCTAATCAAAGACAAAAATCTCACCACTCCTCCAATATTCCCAGCCACTGAGGGCGTAGCTCTTATGTTTTCTTCAAAGTAGGTACTAATTATCAGGGTGTGGTGGTACATGATTGCATTCCCAGCACTTGAGAGATGGAGACAAGAGGATCATAGGGCTGGAGAGGTGGCTCAGGTTAAGGCAGCTGCCTGCAAAGCCAAAGGACCCAGGTTCAATTCCCTGGTACACCCATAAGCCAGATGCATGAAGTGGTGCATGTGTCTGGAGGTCATTTGCAGTGGTTAGAGGATTTAGCCCACCCACTCTCTCTCTCTCTCTCTCTCTCTCTCTCTCTTTCTCTCTATTTGCCTCTCAAATAAATAAATTAATTTAAAAAATATTTTTCATAATTGAACATCAACTTAGTAGCTTAAAACAACATAAACTTAGTTTCTCACAGCTCCTTGGGGGTCAGGAGTCAGGAAATGGGTCGGCTGGGCTCTGCCCAGCTTCTCTGAAGGCTGAAACGAAGTGTTGTCGGAAGCTGTGATTCGTCTGGTCTCTGTTCCCCTGGCAGCTGGCATAGCAAACGACAGCTTCATTTCCCGTGTGTGTGACGGACGTTTCCTGTTTCTTGGAATCGTCGGCCAGAAAGCTCTCTGGGCAACCAGAGGTCACTCACAGATGTGTGCCATGTGTCACACAGCCTCTTGGCAATGTGATGACTTGCTTCCTTCAAGGCCAGCAAAACCTCCTGCCTCACCCTCCCTGGGAGGGGAAGCCCACGCAAACTCACTCCAAAACCAGCTGGTTGGGCAAGAATTGTGGGAGCAGTTTCCCCACCATGCTCAGAGGATGGCTGTGTGCGTCTAGAGAGAAAGGGTCTGGGGGCCACATTAGAAAATTTAGAAAGACTGAGAAATGTCCGCAGGTTCATCGAGGAGCAGTCAGAGGTTCTCCCGGGAGCCTCATGATCCATGTCCCACGCTTACTTCTCCATACGGCCATACAACCCGCCACTGCGCTCACTTGGCCATCGGTTTTGCACAGTGGCCTTTAATTCAGCGTGTGTCACATGTAAAATATTCATGAATCTGAGACATATTTAAGCTTGTCTATGCTCTAAGAAATAGATAGGAGAGACTGCCATGAGGCTGAATGAGCAGCGGTTAAAGGACAGAGTGTCTTTGAACTACAGGATACTAGGTAGGTACATAACCTACAACTAGTCAGGTAACCTCACCTGACTCACCTGTAAAGGGGTACAATGGCAGCAAGTCTTGGTCCCTGGAGTTGTTGGAATGTACCACACTCAGGCAGCAATTTGTTTTTGTCAGGAAACATCTAGATCTGCATTGCAAACCTTTGCAGGTAAGTGTTTCTTTCGCGCCCCCCCCCCCCCCCATCAAACACTGAGGTGTACCAGGGTCACCGGAGGCTGCTGTTAGCTCAGCTCTGCCATAAGACAGATTTTCCCCATCTTCACACACACACTGCCGGGCATTTGGAATGGAAGGGAAATGCACGTTTTATTAGTTCCCTCCAAACAGCGCAGGCTGCTAAGCTGTTTCTTCACAGGGGAGAAAGGAATTGGCTCCAGCTACCTCCTCGGCTGCCAGACCGTGGGAAGTGAGAGAGAATGTCAGAGCTGGCAGTTGACAAACACAGAGATGCTTCCAAAATGAAGAGGACTGGCCCAACAGCATCCTTCACGAATGTTTTCCTCAGTTCTTGAAGAAAGAGGAGAGGAAAAATTCCACATATCTTCACCAGATATTCTGGAGGTCAAAATGTGTAAGTGTCAAGTCTAGGAACTTATTGATTTGGGGAATATAAAAGCAAAAGGATTAAGAATGCAAATACTAGGCAAAATATGTGTAAAATCAGGTGGTGTGTTTCTGCAAAGAAATAAGCAATCAGAACATTGGTCAAGTGTCCTTTCTTCTCCTACGGGAAACAGTTACAGTTATGAAATGAGGCTTTCTGAACATCATTTCAAGGAAATAAATTACATCTAAGCTCTAAATCCTGACAAAATGCCAATAATTTTGTATTGTTACCTGTATGTGTAGTTTATGCAAAGTGTGGTGTATACATGTGTGTGTAGTGTATGTAATGTGTGGTCTATACATGCATGTGCATAGTATATGTAAAGTGTGGTGTGTACACATGTGTAGAATATGTAATATGTGGCATATTCACATGTGCAATATATGTAACATGTGGTGTGTATGCATGTGTGTGTATGTCTGTAGTAGATGTAACGGGTGGTGCATACGTGTGTGTGTGTGTGTGTGTGTGTGTGTGTGTGTGTGTGTGCAGGTGCAGCACCCATGCACACATGTGCAGAAGCAGAGGAGAAGGTCAGGTATTCTTCCTTGAGATGGGGGGTCTCTCTCTCTCTCTCTCTTTCTCTCCCCAGAGCTGCTGCTCATCAGTGAGCCCCAGTGATTCTCCAGTGTCTTCCCTTGCAGGGCAGGGTTGTCACAGAGCTGCGTGGCCACCCCCAGCTTGTTTTAAGTGGCTTCTAGGGATTTGAGCTTGGTGGTCTCCAATCCAAGAGGTTCTCGTGCTTACACGGTGAACGCTGTTAACCCTCACGCCGTCGCCCCGGCCGCCGTTCCGTTGCGCTTACACGGAGTGCGCGGACTCGCTGGCCACGGCCCGCCCTGCGATCGGACAGCGTCACCCAGTGCGGAATGCTGCCCAGCGTGCCGCGCTCTTCCACCCGTGTTCCTGAAGTCCGCTCTTGTCGGTGTGCACTGATCTTGCTCCTTCCTCTCAAGTTGTTAGATACCCTACGTCAAATCTGGCCATTCCTGGGTTGATTGAACAGGTTGTTTCCAACTGCTCGGTACCATAGGTGATGCACTGAGCATCTGTCTGAGAGAAACATGACAGCTGGGCTTGTCTGCCACTCTCCGCTGTGGTCACATGGTGTCAAGGCCTCCTCTCTTAAAGATTTTTCAGATGTTTGTTTCTTTCTTTGCCAAATTGTTCTGTCAATAGAAGATTCGGTCATTCATCCAGACACTGCACACTCCCCTGTAGGGTCCCCCGTTGCTAAGTATCTGAGATATCAAGTCAAATCAAGTAAGGGACCCGCCGCTGCCTTGGAACACTCAAGTAGCGAGTTCCGAGACAGTTGTGTACACACGTGGGACGCTCACGGAGCTCCGTGTGCACAGGGCGGAGAGCGGGAGGCAGTGCTCTGGAAGGGGGTGCCGACGTGACTCAGCTCTCAGCACCGCACCCCAGCAAACCCCGCTTCCCTCCTTGGCGGAGGCAGTGTGTAGAAGACAACGTGATTTCAGACCATGACTTTGCCTCTTATGTGGACATTATGAATGGCATCACTTGCATTGTTTTTTTTCGGTTTCTGGCATGTGTGAGATTTTTTTTTTTAATATTTTTTTTTAATTTTATTTATTTATTTGAGAGCGACAGACACAGAGAGAAAGACAGAGAGAGGGAAAGAGAGAGAATGGGCGCGCCAGGGCTTCCAGCCTCTGCAAACGAACTCCAGACGCGTGCGCCCCCTTGTGCATCTGGCTAACGTGGGACCTGGGGAACCGAGCCTCGAACCGGGGTCCTTAGGCTTCACAGGCAAGCATTTAACTGCTACGCCATCTCTCCAGCCCATGTGTGAGATTTTTAACATGTGCTTACGTGTGAAAGGCGTATGTGTGTGCACGTGCACATGGAGGCCAGAGGTGAACATTAGGCGTCTTCTTCACTCACTCTCCTCCTGACTGTTGTGAGAGGAGGTGTGTCACTGAACCTGGAGCTCACCAATGAGGTGAAGATGGCAAGTCAACGAGCCCCAGGGACTCTCCCATCCCCCCCCCCCCCCCCAGTGCTGGGCTGACACCAGGACAACCCTGTCTACCCGGGAGCTGCAGATCTGAACTTGGATCCTCACGTTTGTGCCGCGGGTATCTGCCCGCTGGGCCAACTGCGCAGAGCTCTCATTTGCGTCCTCACGTAAGACTGGAGGACAAAAGGGGACAAAGGCAATCACGGGAAGCTTAATGGATCGGGGGCTGCCTGTCTGTTAACCTGGAATGTTCTTTGGACATTTGGACATACAGCTTTATTTAAACGGGTGTGTATTTAGTATGAAGAAGAAATCCTCCACCGTGGTTAATCTCGTGAATCTTAATTAGATGTTTAGACACCGAGGCTTCCAATGTTAATTTTTTTTTTACCATTGACAGTCATTTTCAGAATTCATCCCCAAATTTCCTGTCATAACCCAAGACCTTGCTTCTGCATACCATGTTCCAAGATGGAAAAATAAGTTGTTGTTTTTTTTTTCCTAATTGCTTCTAACTCTTAGATCCGGAGCTCCTCGTCCCTGTCTTGACACTGCCAGCCGGCCTGCTCCCCAGCGACAGAGGGCAAGGCTAAGACGGCTGTAGGCTCTGCAGCTCGAGTGCCGAAGCGCACGGGCCTTGGTAAGGCTTGTCTCCAAAGCCAGCGCCGTTCCTGCCCACTCCCAAGCCAGCGCACCCAGCGCTGTGGGTGCGAAGGGTAATGACTGCCTGGCACAAGAGCCCCCACATGGACCTGGCCTTGAAACCTCTCTGTGTTCTCAAAGAACAGCATGCAGTTCTCATATTTTTGAACCCTCTTAAACAAACAAACAAACAAAAACCCGGGTGTGGTGGCACACGCCTTTAATCCCAGCACTCTGGAGGCAACGGTAGGAGGATCACCATGAGTTCAAGGCTACCCTGAGAATACAGAGTGAATTCCAGGTCAGCCTGAGCAAGAGCGAGACCCTGAAAACAAAACAAAAAACAAATGAACAAAGAAGAAGAAGGAGGAGGAGAAGAAGAAGGAGGAGGAGGAGGAGGAGGAGAAGGAGAAGGAGAAGGAGAAGGAGAAGGAGAAGGAGAAGGAGAAGGAGAAGGAGAAGGAGAAGGAGAAGAAGGAGAAGGAGAAGGAGAAGAAAGCCATGTTGTGTGGGAGAAACTAGAAAAATATGATTTTTTAAAAAAATAATTTATTTATTTATTTGTAAGAAAAGACAGACAGGCAGGGAATGGGTGTGCTAGGGCCTCTTACCACTGCAAAGGAACACCAGATGCATGCAGTACCTTGTGCATCTGGTTTTATGTGGGTACTGGGGAATTGAACTTGGGCCATTCAGCTCTGCAGGCAAGTGCCTTAACAGCTGAATCATTCCTCTATCCCTGTGTTCTCTTTTTATTATTTTTAACTCAGACAAAGCAGGATGGGAGCAACATCAACAGTAATGTCTCTAATCATACAGCTTTGGCCTTTCTTTTCTTTACTGTCTGAAAAGATAATTCCAAGAAAATGATTTGCCCTGAAAAAGGGGGCAGTTGATGTGATCAAGGCCATACATGTCCAGGGGCCCATGTGCATTTTGCATGGGGGTAAAATGGACAGTCAGAATCAATGAGAAGGACTTACATTTTTGTTTTTTATTATTTATTTATTTGGTGGGGCGGGGGGCAAGCATGTGTGTGTTTGTGGAGTGTACGAGGTGTGGCATCAGATATGATGTGTGTGTAGTGGATGCACATACATGTACAGGTGTGTGTGCCCTGAACCCATGCATTCAAAGGCCACAGAAGAACCTCAGATGCCTTCCCCTCTTTTTGCTCATCCACTTATTTCCTTGGGATGGAATCTCTCATTCAAACCAGAGCTTTAATTTTTGCAATTTTATTTTATTTAAAAAAAATTTTAATTTTTATTTACCTATGAGAGAGAGAGAAAGGGCGCAGCATTTCCAGCCACTATCAATGAACTCCAGATGTATGCGCCCCCTTGTGCATCTGGCTGGCGTGGGTCCTGGAGAATCGAGACTCCAGCCGGGGTCCTTAGGCTTCACAGGCAAGATCTTAACTGCTAAGCCATCTCTCTAGCCCTATTTTATGTTATTATTCCTTTGCCACATTGGTAAGAAAAGTAGGAAACATAGTACAGGGGTCTATGTGTGCACGGTGGTCTCTCACATGAGAAAACTTTGAAGACAAGACAGGCAGGCAGAGAAGATGGTGGCTCCTCCAGGGAGGATCTGGTGGGGAGGCCCTTGGGTTTCCTGGGCCGAGGGCTGCCAACCTCTGGGACTTCACCTCCACAGACAGAGGAAAAAGAAAGCTGCAACACACCTTGCTTTCTCTACCCACAGGATTGGAGCAGCCTCACACCCTGCAAAACTTAAATAATGATCTCGGGGCTGGAGAAAGGGTTCAGCAGTTGAGGCATTTGCCTGTAAAACCTAATGGCCTAGGTTTCACTCCTCAGGGCCCACATAAAGCCAGATGCACAAAGTGGCACATGCGTCTGGAGTTTGTTTGCAACATCTGGAGGCCCTGGAGTGCCCATTCCCTCCTTCCCTCCCTTCCCTCCTTTCTTACTTTCTCTCTCTCATTCTCTAAGGAATGGTAGTGCACACCGTGAAGCCCAGCACTTGGGGGCAGAGGTAGGGGGATCACTGTAAGTTCAAGGCCAGCTCGAAACTACACAGTGAATTCCAAGCCTGGACTAGAGCAAGACCCAAGCTCAAAAATAATAATAATGATCCCACTTTAGCGGAACACCACAGGAAAGACAGTGACCCACTCTACCAAGACAGCCTAAGCTTGGTGGGAAACCAACCTTCCATCCTGTGAGGCTCTAATGAAGCTCCCATGAGAATCAGGACTTAGGGAGGCCAGAGGACACTGGGATGACCCTTACTGCCCAACAGAAATGGTTCTCATGTTCCTGGAGGGTCACTGTGGGAGCATCATGGCAGCATACCCACCCTCAGCCAGGAAGACATCAACCCAAGCCATGAGAGCCAGGACCCCCGCCCAGCTCTGTGTCCGTGGAGGACCCCCACCCAGCTCTGTGTCCGTGGAGGACCCCCGCCCAGCTCTGTGTCCGTGGAGGCTGCCTGGGGAAATCTGACTTCTGCCAGGGCCAGGGGGATGGGGGATGTGTCAGAGCAGCCCAAAGGATGCTGGAAATACTCTGGAGCTATCTCTGTTGGTTTCCTGCCTGTGTGACATTGTACCACAGCTTTGCAAGATGTTACCTGCAGGAAGAACTGGGTCAAGGGCACATGGGAGCTTTCTGTGTTTCTGAACAATTGTATGGGAATCTACAATGATCTCAAAAATAAAGAGCTTAAATTAACACATGCAAAACAAAAACAGGAGGTACGCTGTTTTCTAGTCTTATCCATTGCCTCACTTTATGTTTACTTATTTCCTCACAAGGTATATATCTGGGAAAGGCTCACTATGCACCAGGCACTGAGCATCTTCATATTCTCTTATACTATACCCTGGTCCTCATGGATTGGCTCCTGTCTTGAGGAGACACTCGCATGAAAACAGTAAGCAAGCAGGCATCTTCTTTAAGACAATTGGACTATTGAAGAATTGTATATTTTATCACTCTAATCAACTGACAAATGTTAATTGGAGAAAAAATCCTGACCTTTATAATCTACATTAATATTTCCGCAAAGTTCCTGCCGTGCATAACTGAGAAAACTTACTCCATTGACTGAACAAACTACTAATCCGAGGGTAAGATCTATCCACAGTGGATTACTTCTTGGGACATGTTTGGGCCTTGTGTTTAACAACCTTAAATTGACCATAAAAAACTTCTCAAAATGGGTTAAATAGCATATCTCTAAGGCACTGGAGGACAGTGGTTATTGTAGTAACCTTTTCGTTGCTGGGACAAAACACCTGACCAAAAGCAGCCAATGGGAGGAAAGGATTTAAGGGGAAGCTTCATGATGGCAGAGGAAAAAAATGGTAGGACGGAAGCTGAGCATCACAATCTTGCCACAACAGTTGGCAGAAGGCAGCAAGAGAGTGAGCTCTGCCAGGAGGAGCTGGGGACTCTAACATCCCAAACCACTCCCAGCAACGCACCTCCAGCAAGGCTGCACCTCCCAAATTACCAACAGCTGGGGAGCAAGTATTCAGAACCCACGAGTTTATGGAGGACAGCTCATTCAAACCATCACATGGGTGCGGCTGTGATTAAAAAAACAAACCAACAACAACAAAAAAAAAAAAAAACACGTGCTTTTGTCTTTGATCTGACCCAGACTGTTAAGACCAAGGTCATTGCTCCCAGTCACCACTCTGTCCCCAGCCAGACTGGCCTACGCAGTGAAGCAAGAGATCAGGCCAGACAACGCCTGAGTCCTTCTCACTGGGTTCTGATGCATGATCAGGTTTGAACGGAGAGAATCCACTTTTATCTCCTCCTCTTCCTCACACCATCGCTCCAGAGTTTCATCCACAGCCTCATGGAAAAGATTTCCCCAAAAACCTACCACCTCTCCTCTCCTGCATGAATGGGTTTTGAATGGGTTTTGCAGGGTTCTGAGTGTGTGCAGTTGCCAGACTGAACACAGCAGAGTGTTTCCCAGAGTCAGGTTTGCACATTACCAACTGTCTGTGACAATGTTTTTATTTATTTATTTATTTATTTTACTGATCCGCATTGAAATAACAGAAAGTGGGAAAATATAGCACATTTTGGAAGCCAAGCACACTTTGTTTAAGGGATTTCTTTTATCCAGCTATTGTGTTTCCCCATGTTTGTTTTATAAATGACTTATCTTTCATATAAATAATTATTGATGGTGGTTACTTTATTTATTTATTTATCTTTCTATCTATCTATCTATCTATCTATTTATTTTTGAGACTGGTTCTTATCCTATAGTATAACTCTTATTGGTCTGCTACTAACTATGTAACCCTGGCTGGCATCCAACTATAGTACCAGTTGGTGGAAACAGGAAAGGCAGGAGTTCAAGGCTATCTTGGACTACATGGCTAGTTAGAGGCCAGCCAATATTACATGAAATCCTGTCTCAGAAAAAGGGTTTCTTGGGCTGGAAGTATTGCTTAGTGGTTAAGGCATTTGCCTGCAAAGCAAAAGGACCCAGGTTCGATTCCCCAAAACCCATGTTAGCCAGATGCACAAGGAGGCGCACATGTGTGGAGTTCGTCTTCAGTGGCTGGTGGCCCTGGCGAGCCCATTCTCTGTCTCTCTCCCTCTTTCTCTATCAAGGAAACAAACAAATAAATAAATAAAAATAAAATATTTTAAAAAGGGGTTTCTTATGATGGTGGGACTTTCTCTTCTTTACATCATATCTGTGGATGGGGGGGGATAGAATATATGTGACATGAAAGTGGCAAAGGAAGCAGGAGCTTTAAGGTAGTGAACATAGAAGAAAATCCAATACACACACACACACACACACACACACACACACACACACCTCTAAGACTGCTCAGTATAGTGCTTGCTACTCAAGCCTGGGCATCCAAGTTCAATTCTCAAACCCCAGGTCAAAGCTGCAGACATGGCTGCCTTCTATAAGCCCAGCACCTCTTGGAGAGATGTGAGGTGGAGACAGGAGAGTTTCCCAGAAGCTCAGAGGACAGCAACAGGACAGCAGAAGAACAAGAGGGAGACCTTGCCACAAAGACCAGGTGGAAGGTGAGGACCCAGCTGAAAACTTGTCCTCTGATCTCAACAACAAGAGCACTCATTCACACACAATCACCCTGACACACACACATCACCACAACACACACACACACACTAATAAAAAGACTAATGCCATAATTCAACCTATTACTTTTTAAAAAAAGATTTTAATTTTTTTTTTATTTGAGAGAGAGAAAGAGAATTGGCCCACCAGGGCCTCAGCCACTGCAATTGAACTCCAGATGTTTGTGCCACTTGGTGGGCATGTGCGGCCATGCTCTTGCCTCACCTATGTGCATCTGGCTTAGGTGGAATCTGGAAAGTCGAACATGGGTCTTAGGCTTCACAGGCAAGCGCCTTCACCGCTAAGCCATCTCTCCAGCTGTAAACCTATTACTTATTTTGCTTTTGTGTGCACATGTGTGTGTGTGTGTGTGTGTGTGTGTGTAGTGTATGCACATGTATGTGCCGTCAAAGCTCTTCATGTGCTTGCCTGTGGTGCTTGTGGGGAACCTTGCCTACAGTGGCTGAAACTGAACCTCAGGTGTTTTCTTCTGTTGCCCTTCAATCCTCCTTATGTGAATCTGTCTCTTACTGATACTGGAGCTTGATGTTGCGTTGTGAGCTGGGGTGATCCTCTGGTTTCTGTTCCCCTTTCAGAACTGGGGTCATAGGTGCACATAGCCACGCTCAGCTCTTTTTTTTTTTTTAATTTTTATTTATTTATTTGAGAGCGACAGACAGAGAGAGAAAGAGTCAGATAAAGAGAGAGAATGGACATGCCAGGGCCTCCAGTCACTGCAGACAAACTGCAGATGCATATGCCCCCTTGTGCATCTGGCTAACGTGGGTCCTGGGGAATCGAGCCTCAAACCGGGGTCCTTAGGCTGCACATAAAAGTGCTTAACCACTGAGCCATCTCTCCAGCCCCCATGCTCAGCTCTTTATGTGGGATCTAGAAATGCAAGCTCTGCCCCTCAGTCCACATGCTTGCATAGAAAGTACACTTGGCTATTGAGCTACCTCTCCACCCTGAGAGATACTATTTTCTATGCTAACGAAAAAAACAAATCAATGAAAAACTACGGGATACAGTCGAGACACATTTTGAAAAGATGACCAGAGAGAGACACTGACAGACTGGATTCTGGAAGCCCGCGGGAAGCGAGGGAGTGCCCACGGGCCTTGTCTCCTTGTGGACGGCTACAGAGCACCTCTGTACCCTGCAGGCTCCTCAAAGGCCTGCTGCCACAACCCTGTTCAAATGTTGCGCACCCTGGGACTTTATTAATTTGTCCTTATATTTCTATATCCCATGTCGTTTGGAAAATGCTGTCATGTTTGAAGTAACATATTTAAGTGATAAAATAGTAGAAGAGCCGGGAGTGGTGGTGCACGCCTTTAATCCCAGCACTTGGGAGGCAGAGGCAGGAGGATCACCGTGAGTTCGAGGCCACCCTGAGACTCCATAGTGAATTCCAGGTCAGCCTGGGCTAGAGTGAGACCCGACCTCGAAAAACCAAAAAAAAAAAAAAAAAAGTAGAAGGAAGAAATTTAGATAAAATTAGGTAGGTAAGGTACTGTGGAAGAAATGCATTTTAGTCAAGATTACTTGAAAGTTGGGCTGGAGAGATGGCTTAGCGGTTCGGGCGCTTGCTTGTGATGGACCCAGGTTTGATTCACCAGGACCCATGTAAGTCAGATGCACAAGGCGGAGCATGCGTCTGGAGTTTGTTTGCAGTGGCTAGAGGTCCTGGTGTGCCCATTCTCTCTGTGTGTCTCTCTCTTTCATCAGCCTCTTTCTAAAGTAAATAAATAAATTTCTAAAATAAATAAATAAAATACTTTAACAAAAGACTATCAGAAATTCGAAAGGGATTTGACATGGCTGAAGAGAGAAGGGGTCCATTTTCTGAAGTTTACATAAACTTTCTAAACTATTTAATGCAAGCATTTATTCTGTGGGTTTACATAATCTTTTGTTTTCTTTTTGCGTTGTGAGGCAGGGTCTCGATATAGGCCAAGCTGGCCTTGAACTCCATGGAGCTCTTCTACCTCAGCCCTACAAATACTGGGATTAAATGTGTGAGCCACCACATCTGACTTGGAAAACAGTTTTTTCAAGTTTAATCCACTGGTCTTAACGATACGAAAATGTACCTCTGTTACATAAAATGCATCTCTCTGAAGCATGTGTCTTTGAAAAATCAGGGTAAATTTGTTTTGACATTGTTGTCCAGTGGTTTATGATCTCGTGCTGTTGGAAAACGAATACAAAAACAGATTGTGCCTGTTTTAGTAAAGGACCTCTAGATTCTTAAATATACCATGAAAACCAAAGTGGGAGCCTTAGAAATGAAGTGTTGTCTAAACATATTTGGCCCCAGAGAATCACTGGATTAGAGCCCATCTTTTGGAAATGTTGCTGTGTGTAAGGGGAGGCAGGTTAATATTTCATGTATATGTCTGCTTTGGGAGATAGGCCTGTATTATTTTTTAAAGAAAGCCCACCTCTTCCACAAACCAAATTTTGAGAATTACTCTTCCTTATTTGTACTGCTAAGCAACCTCTAGTTGAATGCTAACTCTGGTTTACAGCCTGGCCATCAGTAAACACAGTATCATCAGAACAGACCCCAGACTTCCCATTGTCACCACACAGAGCTCTCACTGGGAGAAGGGAAGGGCAGTGAACTTCGAGATACTTAAGAAGTGAAATCAGTGTTTTTACAAATATTGCCAATGGGAGGAGGGGCAGAGAAAACATATTCAGATCTGGGAAAATCATCAGAATTTGAAATACAGCCTTACAGCTGGACAAATAAGAAAAACTTCTGTGAGGGTTAAGTTCCAGCAAGAAATGAGTAGTTCAGAAGATCAAGTTGAGAGTTTGTGTTGGTGTGGTTTACAATAGAAAACAAAATAAATGTTCAAAGCAATTCAAATCTGAAACACCCCCAAAAATGAGAATACAGGTTCTGTCAATAGGTACTTGGTGAGCCCTTAGTGAATTTCTGTTTTATTTAATGATTTTAGGGTATGACTCAGGAATTTGATGTTTAACAGGGTAGTTTTATAGCCATGGTATTTTTACCGATTTACAAAGAAAGGGTGGATACTTAGGGTTTAAAAAGGACATGAATTTTGTAATAAAAATAGCATGAAGTTTTGTGCACGGAGTTAAGTATCTCTATGGAATAGAGAATTAAATAGATTTCCATATGCTGCCATCAGGAGCATTTGAAAAATGAAGAGCAAATGTATTTTATAGACTAATGGTCATACTGCGGATGGCCACGGATGAGAAGCTGCAGCTAGAATAAATATGTTACCTTATGAGCGCTGGTCATAGACACCAGTGACCTATCAATTTCCTATCCTGGGAAAAGTGAGCTAGAGGGGAACAGCCCACTCCTGGCAGAGCGCTCCATCAGCCGCTCAGTGGCTTTGCTTCAGCGCCTGGCTGTTACCTGTGGCTAATGTAGAGAAGGTGTCCGCAGACTCTGCAGATGCTGAGCGGAGCATGGAGACCTTCAAGACGAGTGAACATTCCAGATCTGGTTTCTGGTTGCAATAAAAGAACTCGAGGCCAAGCGAGCCCATGTTTCTCAGATTCTCACGTTTCAGTTCGTGAAAATAGCGAACACCTGACAAGAAACGGAGCCAGGGAGGAGGGTCATGGTTTGAGAGAGGACAGCCCATCATGGTGGGCGGCAGGCCAAGTGTGAGGTGACTCTTTTTTATATTCTTTTTTCAAGGTAGGGTCGCACTCTAGCTCAGGCTGACCTGGGATTCACTATGGAGTCTCAGGGTGGCCTCGAACTCACGGCCATCCTCCCTCTGCCTCCCGAGTGCTGGGATTAAAGGCGTGCTCCACCACGCCTGACTCTTTACTGTGCTCTAGAAACAGAGAAAGACCAGACACGACCAGGCTATATACATCTTAAGGCCCACCACCAAGTGAACCAATTCCTCTAGCTCTTCCCCCTAAAGGCTCCACAGCCTCCTAAAACAACAACATCTGCTAGAGCCGGAGTTTAAACACCAGCCTGGCGGACACTTCATGTTTAATCCATAACACAGGCTCTGTGAGGAATCCTGTCAGCCTCGGTGACCTGCCTCGGTAACATCTGGAAAGTGAAATGTTTTAAGCACAATTGGTTAAGATGCTGTCTTTTCCCCAGTCTAACTTCTCTTCTATTATACTTCCCTTCAAATTAGATGTTGTTAGAATGGCTATTGGCGTTTTAAGTCCTAGTTATTGGAAAGGTGAGTCGAGGTGAGTTTAGATGGGGTTAATATGATAAACTGACGTGGTTCCCTGCTGCTGTCATTCATGGTTAAGGTGCTGCTAGGATCTGAGTGGAGGAATGATTAGAATGTTGCCTCACCCAGTGTGCAGGTGATGCCATTGCCATGGTGGGCACAAGAAGGGTCACTGCCGGTGTTATTTAAGGGATAAAACAGATGGCCTCTGCGTCATCAGTTGGCAGTGGAGGGTGGACGTAGTTTGGGAAGCTTGATGTGGAAATTCTTCTGCATGCTAGCTGCGTGCCTCACAAGGGGAAGGCTTGGTTCTCACACTGGAAGTTTGGTTCTCTCAGCACTGATGCATTAATGCCCACACACAATCATAGACACTGAATATGTATATATTTTCCTTTTGTCTTTGTTTTGTTTCTTTCTTTTTTTTTTTTTTTTTTTGGTAGGGTCTCACTGTAGCCCAAGCTTGCCTCGAACTCACAATGATCTTCCTACCTCAACCTTCAAGTGCTGAGATTAAAGATCTGTGTCACCACACCTGGCTATTTTCTTTCTCTTTTAAAAGTATTTATTTTATTTGAAGTCTGGGGGTGGGGGGAGGAAGGGAGGGAGAATGGGCATGCCAGTGCCTCTAGCTGTTGCAAATGAACTCCAGATCCATGTGCCACTTTGTGCATCTGGCTTTACATGGATACTAGGAAATCAAACCTGGGTTGTAAGGATTTGTAGGCAAGCTTCTTAGCCATCTGAACCACTGAGCAATAACCCCAGCCCTATTTTTTCACAGGAAAAAATTTTGAATTAGTATAACTCTACTGTTTAAATCTCACTAATTTAAGCCTTTAATCCCAGCACTTGGGAGGCAGAGGTAGGAGGATCGATGTGAGTTCAAGGCCAGCCTGAAACTTCATAGTGAGTTACAGGTCATTCTGGGCTAGAGTGAGACCCCACCTTCAAAACCATAAATAAATAAATAAAAATAAATCTCACTGATTTGACAGAATATTAATATACATGAAGATAATATAACATTAACTGTGTGCACCACTGACAAATGGCTAATTGAGCATCCTTAATGCAGAGAATGTTTAAGATTAGTCACCAAAAAACTTGAAAATTCCCTGAAATTATATACCTCATACATAAGCAAAATGTGATAAAATCTTTTCCAAGTCTTACTAATGTTCTAAAGATGTAGATGCTATAATCAATAATACAATTTAACACACATAAATATTTGTAAACTGTTAATAATAAAAAGATTCGATCAACTCTAGTAGGAGAAAGAATAAATTAATTTATATTTTTATGTAAAATCTTTGTCATGTAAAGCTTATCAAAGAGTATGAAACCAAAAATGTTTTATGACGTCTAGCAGGTGATAAAATGATGTTCTTTTTTAGATTTTGCAAGGTTTGTGGTTTGTTATATTTTTGCATGTATGTGCATATATGCTGTATGTGTGTATATATGCATGTTTGTATCTAAATGGGTACATGTGTTTGTGAAGGTGTGTGGAGTAGACAGCTTCATGTTTCTGGGATGACCATTCAACCTAACACAGATTATGCAAAGAAAGGATTTATTTCAAGCTTATAGATCCAGGGGAAGCTCCATCAAGGGTGAAATAGACTAGCTCCCATTCATAAATCCAAGAAGAGAGAGAGAGAGAGAGAGAGAGAGAGAGAGACCACCACCAAGCAGCCAACACCACAAAGCAGCAAGCAGAGACCCCGTGAGAATTCAAACCTCTCTGCCTACATCTGGCCTGGAATTCAGCTCCAGCCCCTGGTGACCCAGCTCCTGCCTGCTAGGGGCTGGAGCTCCCAACTCAATTTTCTGTTCATTATTTTTATTTATTTATTTATTTATTTGAGAGTGACAGACAGAGAGAGAAAGAGGCAGATAGATAGAGAGGAAGAGAGAGAGAGAGAGAGAATGGGCCCGCACAAGGGCCTCCAGCCACTGCAAACGAACTCCAGACGCGTGCGCCCCCTTGTGCATCTGGCTAACATGGGTCCTGGGGAATGGAGCCTTGCACCGAAGTCCTTAGGCTTCACAGGCAAGTGCTTAACCATGAAACCATCTGTCCAACTCCCAACTCAGTTTTAATAAACACCTGGTTCAGTGGATCTATGAGGTCATACATTCAAGCTACCACCATATGTGTGGACATGCGTGTACGCTGTATGGAGTCCAGAGACAAAAGTCGGGTGTCTTCATCAGACACCGCTAACTTTACCCTTTCATACAGTTTCTTGCTGAATGTAGGGCTCACCAGTTCTGCTAGACTATGTGCTATGGATCCAGTGAACCCCAGGGACCCTCCTGTCCCCACCTCCTCAGTCACTGAGATGACAGAAGATTTTTATAAGGGTTTTAGGGATTGAAACTCAGGTCCTTGTGCTTCTGCTTGTGCAGCAAGCGCTTTGCCCGTTCAGTCATCTCTCCAGCTCTGGTTGGGCCTTTGGAAATTAGTGATTTGTCTGGACTTACTTTTTTTTTTTTCCTTCCAAAAGAATATTCACTTCCTTTTAAATTTTATCTGTCCTTGTTCCTTTACTTCATGGAGACTTAAAGTTGAATAAGCATTAGGATCAACAAAACATCAATCATGCACTAGCCCTATGCGACGCAGAATGAATCGTCTCTGTAGGACTCTGTTTCTCACCTGGAAAAAGGCGGTGGCCATGGCAGCAGTGGCTGTGAGGAGAACACCTGAGAGGCCCATCCTCATATTCTTGGACTTGCACAGCCGAACTCTGAACCCAGACTGTGCACAGTGCATATGGAGTCTGGGAACCATACAGAAGGGGCCAGCTGGGTCCATGACCTTAATTATGTTATTCAGCACCAAAGTGGAGCTCATTATACCCATTCACATGGATCCTCCCACATTTCACCTCCAGAGAATCACAGTTGAAGGCTCCGGGGAAGATGAGCTAGAAGAGATTGGGAGAGAATGACATGCGAATAGTCTGTAAGCTCTCCCTCTCATCTCACTCTGCTTTGTGTCTTCCAAAGGCTAAAGTGACACTCATTCTGCTTCTCCAGTTCTACTGTGGAAAGTTGGTGTCTCCATCACCACGCTGAAAGCACCCCTGTGTCCAGACAGGCAGAAGGCACCTTCGGTTTTGCCCATCAAGTAGGGAAAGGGGCGCCTGGCTATGTAGCCTCCCATGGCTTCCTCTTATTCTTGAATCAAGGAGTGTTCCTGATATCACAGGCTGCAGTGTCAGCCTCCTGAACAACGCATTGCTGATGCCAGAATCAACTCCAGCCACAGTTGTGGCAGTCCCAGTCCTCTGGGAAAGGCTGTGCCTACTCATGGCTCTGCCTTAGCTGCAGGAGAAAAACCCAGGTGAAGGAACTCTCCACACACACCAGCCTCTTTGCAAAGCCAAAAACCCCAAGGAGAAGACAGCAGGGACCAGCTGAGCAGCTCCAGAACCACTTCAGGAACTCTCCACAGCCTTCTTTTCCACAACCACCAGAAACCACTGGAAATCTCCAGGCTCCAGTGGAACTTGGCCACCCCTCAGTAACACAGCTCCCAGCACAGCCAATCAGAAAAGCAGATCCGCCAACCCAGGCAGCTTAGCCGAGCCCACAGCACAACAAAGAGCGAGCCAGGCAAGCCCTCAGCATAGGTGAGGCTGGAAGATATCCCAAAATGTAACAGGGCCTACTTACGCTGGGTGAATACCTGCCCAGAATCCAGGTATAGAGGCCTGCACCCGAAGTGCTAATCACACCTTCCTTGTCAGAACAGGATTGATTGATGCACTCTTGGTGGACTTTACCATTCTTAAATGAACTGTATTTTGGGATTGACTTTTGTTGATTTTGATGTTTCCTGATTTTTTATGTCTTTAACCTTTTTCTTCTGTCATTTTTGGGGGCTTGATCTCACTTGGCCTCAGAAATCTCAGCCTCCCATTTGAGAGAATTAAGGGTGTGGTTCAACACACGCCTTTGGGTTCTTTGACTTTGTTAGATTTTCTGTTTGTTTTAATACTCACTCTTGCATAAATACTCTGTGCTGGTTTTGGTTGAGTGTGCATATTGCTCTGCAGAAAGCTTCACCAATAGAATGATCAAGGAGAGGACAGAATATCTCAACTAGAATACACGGTGGCATATCTAGTACAGTCCAACAAAGAGAAAAACAAGCAAATAAGAAGGTAGGAATGGGAATTTTATGAAATTCAGAACACTATGAAGAGATTAACCATAAGAATTCAGGATATAGTAGAAGGAGTAGAATTTTACTCCAAAGGTAGTTAATTTCAACAGTCATAGAAAAAAATCCTCCCAATTAAGGAAAGAGATGCCAATACAGATATAGAAAGTCTTTAGAACACCAAACACAGTAAAGAACCTCTCCTTGCCATATTATAGTCAAAGTACTAAACATACAAACCAAAGAAAATATATTGAAAGCAGTTAGAGAGAAACATTAAGCCATATACAAAGGCAAGCCCACCAGGATAATTGCAGATTACTCAACACAAACATTAAAATCCAGAGAGGCTTAGAATGGTATATTCCAAGTTCTGAAAGATAACGACTGTCAACAAAGATTACTATATCCATTCAAGTTGATGGAAAAATAAGAACATTCCACAACAAAAACAGGGTAAATGAATATATGGCTACTAAACCAGCTCTATGGAAAGTACTTGAAGGGATCCTTCAGGCTGAAGAGAAAGAAAAGCGCACACACGAGGAAACAGGAAAAGTACAGAGGAGTGTTCAGCTCTGAGACATCTCTATCACACCTTCAAACACCCAGAGTCCATTGCGGAAGAGGTGGCGGGGTGAATGTAAGAGCCAAAAGAAGGGTAGGACTGCTTATAATGCAATGTTTCAGACACAAAATGGCCTGGATATCTATGACCTTGCAGTGCCTGTTACTACCTACACAAGACCCTCATAATAGCAGGAAAAGATGATGACATAAAAATTTTAAAAAATATTAATTAAGAGGGGGAGAGGATATGATGGAGGGTGGATTTGTAAAGGGGAAAATGGGGATGGGGAGGGAGTTATCATGGTTTATTGTCTATAATTATGGAAGTTTTCAATAAAAATAATACATAAAAGGGCAGATGGCACTTGAGAAAGAACACCTGAGGTTGTCCTCTGGTTTCTGGATGTACCCATATCTGCATGTATGCTCACCTGCACTTACACATGAGCCCACATGCATATGAAGTTGAAAAGAGTTACCATAGGGTTAGTGATATGACAGGGTTAAACCTTAGCATAATCATTCTACTTAGACTCCACCTCAACTCAACGAGATGGAGACATTGTCACCTGTAAGTGACATGTGAAGGAAAGGGAGGTTTAGAAAAAGCAAATTTCTTATTTAAAAAAAATATTTATTTATTTAAGAGCAAGAGAGAGAGAGAGAGAGAGAGAGAGAGAGAATGGGCGCACCAGGGCCTCCAGCCACTGCAAACGAACTCCAGATGCATGCGCCCCCTTGTGCATCTGGCTAACGTGGATCCTGGGGAATTGAGCCTCGAACTGGGGTCCTTAAGGCTTCACAGGCAAACGCTTAATCGCTAAGCCATCTCTCCAGCCCTAGAACAGGCAAATTTCTTAAGGGACTTTATGGAACACACACTGAGGATTTGCTTAGGAAAATCATTTCAAGTGGAGGGAGAAAGATGAAGAGAAACATTTGGAAATCTGGATTGGTTCTTGCAGGTCATGTGCAAGTTCACATGACCTTGAGAGGGAGCTGAGTTCTTGAAGAATCAAAGGAAGCAGAGACTGACCCATCCTTTTGTTGTGAACATGGGCTCACCTCGTCTCTTACTCCCTGGGTCAGAAGAGCTGCACGCACACCCTCGCGTTGCCGTCTCCTCTGCAAGGGTGTTCTGAACAGTCCAGGAAGGCTCGGGCCGCCCAGGAGCAGTTGCAGCCACCACATGCTTACCAGTTTTGTTCCTGAAAGTGAGGTAAGGGAGATGCTTTCTTCCCTTGTTACAGCGGAGGAAGAGGGACGTTTCCCTCTTTCATGAGGTAGATGTGTAGGAACGCTGTTCCCCCCAACGGGCACTCACCCCATTAAGACCAAGGGCTTCATCTGTATTCCCATGCTAGACCACCAGCTACATGCTGGGGCAAAGATTTCCCCCGACCCCCATTTCTCAGTTCCCTTATCTATAAAAGGAGATGTATTTTTTTAAAAATATTTTATTTGTTTATTTGAGAGAGACAGAAAGAGGCAGTGGGTATACCTTGGGCATCTGGCTTATGTGGGTATTGGGGAGTTGAACCTGGGTCCTCAGGCTTCATAGGTTAGTGCCTTAACCACTAGCCATCTCTCCAGCACCAAAGGAGATCATTTTTACACCTTGATTCCTTGAGTCAATACTGGACAAGGCTTAAAATAATGCTCAGAGTATGCCAGTGTTCCTGACTTCATAGCAGACTCTCCCTGTTCATTCTTCACCTAGGTTCTCAAACTTACTCATTTCAATGCCAATGTCATGGTTTTTGTTCCATCTTCTGTAACACTAGTTTTCTTACCGTTGTCACTGAATACCAAGTGCCCTGATTTGCCACGTCAATGAGAGAAAGTATTAACTATAGAAATTACTTTTTTGTAATATCTACCTCTGAATCCCTCCATGAATAAACTTAAAAATTAGTTTACCTCAGGTATAGTGTGTGTGCGTATAATCCCAGCACTTAGGAGGATGAGGAGGATAGATTGTTCAAGTCCAATCTGAGCTATATAAGAAGTTCAAGGACAGCCTGGGCTACATGGGGAGACCTTGTCGTTATCGAAGAATCCAAAGAGACAACAAAAATGTAAGTAAAATCAAACAAATACCACTTTATTCACTCCTTCAAAATGCCTTGTGTAACACAAATGGCATGGGCACAATACCTTACGAAATGCTTATACAAACGCCTATTTCTATATTCATTGTCCTTGACTTAGTACTAACTCACTAGCTTACTGATTCTTCTACATATTCATTCATTTCTTCACTAAGTCACTGCTGAGTGAAATAGTTCATCAGTGGCCTTTTCCTGAGTATACAGTGAACTCAGACCCTGTGTTAGGTGACGAAGTGACATGAATACCAGCCAGGTAAGTGCTTGCCCTTGGGGAACCCAGTGAGAGAAACAGCCATGCAAACAAGCAATTAGAGACCATGGCATAGGCGTTTGGGGAGCAAGGGGCAGAGGGCAGATTCGTTTCATCTAGGGGAGTCTGAGTGCTCCCTCAGGCAGATGAACCTCGAAGGACATACGCTCATACACTCAGCCCTTCCTCAGGGTGCCCATGATGTAATCATCTTTGATTGTTGCCAAACGTTGTGAATATCAGCAGAGAAAAAGCGTTGTCTTTGTTGAGTGAGATGGTGGAGAACGTTCAGTAAAAAGAATTCTAGCCCAAGTGTGAATGCTTCCTGATATCTTTCCTTCACCCCTTACTGCTTTCAACATACATTTATTGGGTGTGGTCAACACACTTGCCCCTGAAAACCCCCTGTGTGCCATCATGGAGTCAAAGGTCCATTGTGAGGATCTGATGGTATGACGGAATGAAGATTGGCTTAGAGTTGTGACCATTGCCTGGTAAGCATGCGGAGGGTCATGAGAACACACAGAAAACTCAAAGGAGACCAAGGAGTCGAGGGTGGAAACTCTGCGCAGGGGACATTTAAAAGAGGAGTCAAAGAATGAAGATAAACTCACTGTGGTGTGCAAGTGGGAGTTGGGAGTGGGAAAAGCTCTGTGGCTGGTGGAGGCATCTTGGTATGGCGAGAGGCTTGAGAGAAAGGCTGCAATGAATAACTTGAGGGGACACGGACCATCTCTTTGATACATCAGCAAGATCGTGATGTTTAATCTATATTATGAGTGTGAGTTCTTGTGTGCTGGTCAGATGCACTTGGGTAGATGTGTATGTGGAGGCAGGAGGACAAACCTTGGGTGTCATCCTTCACAGACACTGTCTGTCTTTCTTGAGACAGAGCCGCTCATTGCCATGGGGCTCGCCATTTAGGTTAGACACACAAGCCTCACAGATCCACCTGCCTCCTCTTCCCCAGTGCTAGGACTGCAAACGTGGGTCACCAGATACAGCTATTTTATTGTATTATGGGAATTAAACTCAGCTCTCCAAGGCAAGCTCTTTACCAAGTGAACCGTCTCCCCAGTCCCTGCAACAGTTCACCTTGATTGTCACCTTGATTGCACTGAGAAGCCCGTAGATCTGTGAAGCACATTGCTGGGTGCTTCTGTGAGGACATTCCAGCCAGGATCTACTAGGGGTGGAGAAGGACCCATCCTGAATGTGGGTGGCATCATCCATCGTAGACTGGGGGACCTGCTGGAATAAAAGTTAGAAGTGGAAAATACCTGTATGGACACAAGGGCCCATTCTCCCAGTTGGTCACGATAAATCTTTCATCACACAGGCTTTTTTTTTTTTTGCAGGTATTTATCACAGCAACTGAAAAAAAAATATCAGCCTAACACAGAAAATCTAGATAGAAGGATATAAGAAGCAAAGTTGGGGCACATGAAGTCCAAGCCCATGTGGAAGTATGTAGCAAACACAGTCTCCATCTTTGATCCCAACTGCCATGGGGGCAAAAAGGAAAAAAAAAAGAACGTGAACATTTTAGGCAGATGAGTTTCCCAGCTCAATTTACGCCTGGAACTTGAGCATGGAGAATGGATTGGCAAGGGTTGGTGAAAGGGACAAAATAGCGCAGATGGATTCCCTGGATGAATGACCTGCCAAGGTGGTACCCCGAGACCAAGAAGGGAGGGAGTCCAGTGGAAGCCAATGTCACAGTGTTACTCAAGGTTTTATTTATATTCCATGGTCTGCAAAGAACCTGGTCTCTGGAGCCTGGGTGACTGTGGCTAATTCACTGGCAGCTTGACTTTTAATCTCTCCGTCTTCTCTTGTTTTGCATTTCCAGTCTGGCTTAAGCGAAGGGTGTCTGCTCATTCTGCCACATGGAACATGTTCAGTACAGTGGGCTGGAGAGGGGTGGCTGTGTTTCCTCTGTGGGCCATGCTTCAGGGTAACTCAGTTTTCCATTGGTTATTAACCGATGGTACTGTACAAAAATATTCTTTTGGATATGTGGTGCATTATAGTAAATGACATTATTCATAGCTGTGTCAAAGGCATAAAATAGGAGATTTTGAGGCGATCACAGCTGTGAATGATTAATATTTTCATCCCAAGATGCCACGGAGGTACCAAGGCGATGTTAATTATGACATACCCGTGTCTCATGCTGTGGACTTCTTCCCGAGTGCCTGTTAATTTTCTCCTAGGCTATGCAGCTGAGGGGACTTCAGGTCCCCACTCAGAATGCACAGGGGCTCCCCGGCTGTTTCCCACAGCCCTAAGAACTGCTTGATACTTCTGCAGGAGGAAGGAAAAGGGTTAGCATCCTCTCATTCAGCAACCAAGATGGGGCTTCAGCAGAAATGCTTGTATAGAATGCTTGCTTACGATTTGAGCCCTCCTTTTTTTGTAATTTTCTTCTGGACATTTCAGTTGTGGGACTGAAAGTATGAATACCTTTGTGATAACTCTACCAGCTTTCAAGTAATTTGCCATTGGCACTACGTTTTGCATGTATCTGAGTCTTCTATTATTATTATTATTATTATTATTATTAAAGATATTTTTATAATATTAACTCTTCTTTTAAAAGCAGTCACATGACCTTGAAGCACCTTACATTGAAATTTGTATATGAATATTTGTCTAGGTTTGACTGAGGGGTCTGTTTTGAGGACGTTTGTTGGTATTACAATACCAGCTACTTAAAGCCTCTTTTAGAATAGAGCGATTTTTTAAAAGAAAAAAAAATAAAACATGACAAAGGGCATGAGATGACTCCTCATCCTGAAGGTGAATTGTGGGGCTGCCAACCCCGCCATGCTCTTACCCACCATCCATTGAACCAGTCCCTCCTGCAATTTCCGCAAATCTCTCTATTCAAGCGATTTCACTAGGATCAGTCTCTGTTGAAGAAAAATCTAGTTTAAGCTGCCTGGCAGTCTGAAAAGAAGAAGATCTATTAATTTAATCATTTGCATGAATCATGTCTAAATGATCTTAGCAGAGAAAATGTGCTAGCCATTTAAATCTCATCATTACATATTATATAATAATTACCGCTAATTCCAGTTTGGACGGGCCACAATTTGGCTCTCCAGTCCCCGAATGCAGAGAATTGTATGATCTCACCAGATTTCGCTTCTTCAGCCTTTAGGCTTTCTTTGGCCTTCCCCATTACGGACTTAATAGCCACATTCCGCTTCAAGGGTCCAGGCATCTTTAAGTCTATTCCATGCTCATAATTAATATTCACTTTGTGATCACAGAGTTCAGGCTTGGCGCAGAACGGAGCCCAGTGTTAATCACTGCTGTGTCTCACTGCTCTTGACTTTGATCTGTCAGTATCGTGTGGCTTGTCCCATACCTAATTTTTTGCCCTTTACCAGCCAACTGGCCCCTCCACGTCGCCTAGTGTCAGAACTGGAAACTTGTGACAGATCTGTCATCAGGCAGTTCTCATCATCTCTGCGCGTGTTAGTCATTTCACTTCCACATCCTAACAGTTAATATGCCTTAATTTCTCTCACTTTGTGAATATTTAATTCCTCCCTTTTCAACATCATTTTTAGGTTGTGTGAATCATTCTCAAAGCCTTTGCTCTTCTCCCGCACTATCATCTGCATATTTTATGAAATAGCACGGTGAAGTCTCGCAGGGCTCCTGATAAAAATGGAACTGGCAGCCTGCTCATTAGCTGTTTACTCCGAGCTGTGCAAGTGCCCGACAATGGCGGGCTCCCATTTGGATTCGAATTAGGATTCTCTGGCGAATCGCGGCCACAAGCTTTCTTGGAGATCCCCACTTGCCTTGCAGTGCCCTCTTCTTGCAGAGAGTTCTAGAAAACTGGCTTCGGGGGCGCTACCCTAGGGAGGCTCCTTCCTTGGCATGAGAGGCAGGCCGAGTTTTGAAGTGGAGACACCGGCGCTTTAACAAATTAGCACCTGAGTTGGTAGCAAAATCTCCTGGAAGGGCACATCCTAACGGGCAGGTAGGTTGACCTTCAGCTTATGCCTGCACATGCCGGAGACTACTTTACCGTTGTGACTAGTGACCAGTTCTCCTGTTTTGATGGAGACCAAGGTGTCCTAGGGTAGGAGGGTCCTCAACCAACGAGGATAAGTTGGTCACTAAGGCCATGGGGATTTGCATAATGTACCCTGCCTCTAAGGCAAACAAGAGGATCTTCGCAGGACAGTCCAAAGCATGGAGCTATTTTCATACCTGTCCTAGGAAAGGTTACAGAAGAGAAGAGGCCACAGCCCACAACCACCCACGAGCTACACCCAAATGCTGGAACTGTTCTCATTGATGTAGAGTCTGCACTCAAACACGGAGAGATACTGCATGAACACGTGGGACTTCCAATTCTCTGGAAGGAAAAAAACAGGAATCCACTGTGTCTCATTCTTGATTTTTTAAATGTTATTTACTTATTTGTGGGGGTGGGGGAGAGAGAGAGAGAATGGGTGCACCAGGGCCTTCAGCCAGTGAAAATAAACTCCAGACGCATGCACCACGTTGTGCATTTGGCTTTACACAGGTACTGGGAAATTGAACCTGGGTCGTTGGTCTTTGCAGTCAAGTGTCTTAACCACTGAGCCATCTCTCCAGCCCGTGTGTCCCATTCCTTATGAGAATTATTGATCAGAGAGAGCCAAACAGGAACTGTCCCCTTTAGGTGACCATCATCTTTCAGTTTTGTAAACTTCCTTTTCTTGACCCCAGCTGGATCCTGGCATTTAGTTCCATTTACCTGGTCTAAGCTTGCACCTGACTTTGTGTTGGCTGTATTGTAGACTCAAGCCTCGTTTCAGTTTTTTCTTAGCTGTCTGCCCTTGAGAGGTTCACACCTACGCACTGGCTCTGACCATGCTGAGCTCTGTATTTCACATGCTCTGCAAAGCCTCATGGGCCACAGGTTTGATTGACAGCCTGGAGTACAGCAGGAGGCGGGGCCTAATGGAAAAGAGAGAATTCACCTGGGGCAGGACCCGGTGCTTACGCTGGTGGTGGGGAGAGGAGGCTGTGGATAGTGGCTCAAGTACTCCCACTGGTCCTCTTCCTCAGGAGCTGCTCCTCCGTTCTTCCTGCAATCCTGCTTTCATGTTTCTTGAGTTTGTGAGCAGGCCAGTGTGAATGGAAAGTCCCCTGCCTGGCTTTCCCTGCGGCTCAGGCGGAGCATTGCAGCTGTGGCCCTGCGGACCTGGTCTCACAGCTGCTGGAGCTGCTTCTGCCTGCTTCTGTGGGCTCTAGATGCTCTGTATCTCTCCTCCGTCTCTGCTGCAGTTGGTAATTTCTTATATACCTCACTTTTTAATAGAAGAGTGTGTTTTTCTGTTTTTTTTTTTTTTTGGTGGGGGGGTTTCTCCCCTAGGCTGCTTTGCCGTGGTTCCTACACTGCCATCTTCACTGAAGGTGAGAGTGAGACCCTACCTAGGAAAAAAAAAAAAGAAGAATATTTTTGGCAGAGTGAACTTCTCTATAATGCTATCTGTTTTGAAAAGACTCCCTCCAATGGAAATGGTTTTATTCCATCTTCCGACTCTGAGGGTTTTATCAGCAGACCAAACACAAAATACAAATACCTTGGATTTATAAATCAATATTTTTTTAAAATTTTATTTATTTATTTGAGAGCGACAGACACAGAGAGAAAGACAGATAGAGGGAGAGAGAGAGAATGGGCGCACCAGGGCTTCCAGCCACTGCAAACAAACTCCAGACACGTGCGCCCCCTTGTGCATCTGGCTAACGTGGGACCTGGGGGACCGAGCCTCGAACCGGGGTCCTTAGGCTTCACAGGCAAGCGCTTAACCGCTAAGCCATCTCTCCAGCCCAAACCTGGGTTCTTAGGCTTCGTGGGCAAATGCCTTAATCACAAAGCCTTCTCTCCAGCTCTGAGCAAGCCTTTTAACCACTCTGAGATGGTTTCCCCCTGAGTGAGGTCAGTGTATCTAACACCTACTCAGAGTGCTACATAAGCATGAACTGAGGTGACTCGTCCAGTCTCAGTCTCCTGCACGTTCTCCCATGCATAATGGGTCCTCATGAGAAGGATGGATCTCTATGGGACCGCTTCATGTGGGGGGCAATATAAGCTGGAAAGGATTGGGTACTGGAAACTTTGAGAAGCTCTGTGGACATTCTTGAGTCTTCCATATACAAACCATGATCCTAGAATTTCAAATCCGACTCAATGACAGCAACCATTTATTTTTCAGCCTAAAAGCATGCCAGCGAGTGGTTTGAAGAGGCGCTCCTGTTCAGCTCCGCGTGCATACACTTAACTGGAATGTGCTTGGCATGCCACACCTAGCAAGTCCTTTCACATGTGCTTCACGCGCACACAGGCTTTTCTAGGGGGAGACTGTGCTTAAGAAGCTCTTTGCACACCATCCTCTCCACGGTGTTGAGTTAATAAAATCGTCAAATATTGGCGCTCGCAGAAATAGTGGAGAGCATACTGACTCAGAGACAAATTTAGAAACCTACTGGCCTCCAGGTTATATTCAGTCTCATGACCATTTTACATATAAATTTAAATTCTTCTGAAGAATTTTTATTAAGAATATAAATTGAAGTCATTTTGAAAGCTAACATACTATACTTCATTAATTCCACAGTTTTCTCCTCCTCCTCCTCTCCTCTCCTTCTCCTTATTTCCCCTCCACCTCCGCCTCTTCTTCTTCTCATCCTTCCCTTTTTTTCTTCCTCCCTCTGCTGCTTGCTGTGCCACGTCTCTCATTGCTACACGAGTCCATCATTGGTCCAACCCAACCAGAAGCTTGGGGCAGAGGGAGCGTTTGCCATTTCTTCTCCTCTTCTTCTTCCTCTTTCTCTGCACCCTCCTCTTCTGCCTCCTCTTTACCCAAATTAAGGTCTCAGAACTTAAGATGCCTCTTCAGTGCTAACTTCTTGGATTTAATGAGAAGCAGTGATGGTCAACGCTTGCCATCACTAGATTTCATGTCGATGCTGGGATCTGGTCATTAGAAGTTGGCTGGCCTCCCCACTCTGGCCTTGACCCTTCATGATACCTGGGGTAGACTGAGCATCTCCAGGCCCTGAAAAGAGGGTAACAGAAAGCGCGGGCCCACCCTATCCTTGTCCATGCCTTCCTTTGCCCATTGGAGTCAGAGAATCTCATGTAGAAACCCCAGCATGGGGCACCTGGAGTCCAAACTCTCGTGGGAAGGAAGCATGATGCCGGAGCTGGTTTAAATGTGGCAGAGTACTAAGAGGCAAAAGTCAGCAAATCAAATAGTTGACACCCTTGAGTTCAACGGCTTTGGTCATCTCCCAATCAAGAGTTGAGATTGTAGGGTTGCAGAGATGGCCTAGCGGTTAAGCGCTTACTTGTGCAGCCTAAAGACCCTGGTTCAAGGTTCGATTCCCCAGGACCCACATTAGCTAGATGCACAAGGGGGCGCACATGTCTGGAGTTCGTTTGCAGTGGCTGGAGGCCCTGGTGTGCCCATTCTCTCTCTTCACATCTTTCTTTCTCTCTCTCTCTCTCAAATAAATAAGAATAAACAAAACTTAAAAAAAAAAAGAGTTGAAGCTAGGCATGGTGGTGCATGCCTTTAAACCCAGCACTCAGGAGGCAGAGATAGGAGGATTGCTGTGAGTTCAAGGCCACCCTAAGACTACATAGTGAATTCCAGGTCAGCCTGAGCTAGAGTGAGACCCTACCTCGAGAAACAAAAACAACAACAAGAAGAACAAAAAGAGTTGGTATTGTGTATTGATGAGCAAAAGAAACTGATAAGAAGATGAGGAGAAAGGCAATCGATATTGCCTAGTAGATGAAGGGAGACGGGTGGGCACAGTCCTCTCAGGCTGAGAGAGCAGGGAGGGAACATTAGGCAGTAGGGATGTTAGGAAACGTCTTCAGAGACATCCGGGAACCTTCCCGCCCACCCCCTCCACTCCACGTGACAAGGCTGCCTAGGAAGTGACAGCGCCTCCGGCCTTCAGCTACTCCGTGCTTCTGAGCTACGTTCGAGCTTGCAGTCAAGGCATGCTTCAACCTGCGCAGCCGAGTCCCACCTAGCCCAGTGACTCTCAGAAGAGTTTCCACTTTCATGTGGATTCACACCAAGCGCAGGCCCAGGCAAAGCAGCCAGGTTCCTTGTTCGACGTAGACTGTTCCTAACAGATGCTCGGGGGCATTAGCCAAGCACTGCTTTGTCCCATAGTTAATCTTCACTATCTTCGATTGCGTATTATGTCCTGGTGGGTTTCCTATTGCACACTGGTAGATTGTGTGTTACAGCCTGGCAGACCGCAGAAGCATCGTGTTTGTTTGACAATTTCAGATGGAGAGACTTGGGAGATTGCTCAGTGGTTAAAGGCACTGGCCATGAGAGCCTGCTGAGCAGAGTTCATTGCCTAAGCACTCACATGTGGCAGGATGCCCAATGAGCACGTGTCTGTCATCACAGCGTGCCCACAGCAGTGAGGGGCAGGGGCAGGAGAATCCTGAACTGGAGGAGCAGCTCGTCTGGCCTTCCCAGTGGCAAAATCAAGGACACCCTATCTCAAAGCAAGTGGAAAGAGAGGACCAACACCTTCACACACACACACCAGCATACATGGTCCCACACATACACACACATATATACATACTCATGACATACATGTGCCCCTACATAGACACACCCACATAGATACACACCCATATGCATACACACAGTGGCATATATTCATCCATACGTATGCATACACACATGCACGCATACACGTACATTTATACATAGAGGCATACATATGATCATACACACACATAGATACATATATGCACAGCAGCAGCATTCATGTGCCCATACATACACATACAAATACACATGCAAATTAAAATAATAAAACAATACTACATAAAATACTACATAAAACATAATAAAACAATGAAAATTTTAGGTGATGATAAATTTATGCTATAATGGTCACCCAGACATAAATATGACATTTATGAATATTCTTGATTGAAAGGTACATCACACGTGTGAGCGATTTTATACGTATGTCTGTAAATATAGATCTACAGTCGTATGTATACAAGGTGACTCTACAGAAAACGCTCTGCGTGTCACGTCTCTGATCTTCAGTCCTTCAAGTGAGGAAGCTTCCAGGCTCCCACGGCATGATGGTTCTACAGTCTAATCGACAGCACCATTGGAATCGTCCTTTCTCGGTTTCCCAGTGCTCGTTTACTGTTCGCTGTTCAGATATCTGTGAGAGGTGGCAGGCCTCCGCCCAACCTTGGTCAATTAGACAAGCTATTGTTGCTGATTAAGACATCATATCCCAGAGAATAATAGCAATTAGAGTCGGAACAGGGACCCTGTGGGTCGCACAGCCCGCTTCCCTGCTGCCTCAGAGGAATCGCTTACGTTGCGCTGTAGATCTTACGTGGTTTTTCTGACGTTGCTTTTTGAAATGGCAGTCCCCTGTCGGTGTGGGTGTTAATTACGTGCCAGCTGGCTGGACACCCCACTGCGCCTTCATCTCTCATGTCAGTGCTGAGTCCCATAAACTGGCATTGAGTGATGCCATCGCGGTCACTTCATCTCATCAAAATATACTGGATGATTGTTTTGTTTTGTTTCCCCAGTAAAGGTACTATAAATAATTTGGTTTGGCTATTTTATGTTGGGAGTTAAAGGACTATATTTACATAGGTAAATGTTTTCGTCCTAGTTCCTGAGTTTAAAATTGAAACATAGGGGCTGGAGAGATGGCTTAGTGGTTAAGGGGTTTGCCTGCAGAGCCAAAGGACCCTGGTTTGACTCTCTGGGTCCTAAGTAAGGCAGATGCACAAGGGGGTGCATGCATCTGGAGTTTGTTTGCAGTAGCTGGAGGCCCTGGTGCACCCATTATCTCCCTCTCTCTCTCTCTCTCTCTCTCTCTGCCTCTTTCTCTTTCTCTCAGCTAAATAAATAAATAAATACATTTTTTTTTAAAAAAATTGAAACATAGTAGGTCATTTAATTTTTTTAATTTTTATTTATTTTCCCCTTAACATTTTCATATATTTGTAACATACTTTGATCACCATGTTACTTCCATGCTTTTTTGAAAACTCATTGAGTCAAATTAGGATTGCTTGCACAACCATGGGTGAAAAGGTACCTATTGTGGAGTGAGCAGCTTACCAGTCGCTACACCACAGAGAAGCCTGACTTCCACCAACCATGACGTGCCATTCGCTACACGGGGAGGTCTGAGTCTCACGTGTCCTTCCTCGTTGCTGGAAAAGTATCGGCAGGCTCAATCTTGTGCAGGAAATCATTTGAGGGTCCTCTTGCTATTCCATTCCTTCAGGTTCTTCTTCTAAATGTCTGTATTTGCTTCCATAGATTAGTGTTTGAAGCCTTCTTACTACAATGTTTCTTACTACAATGGGCAGTGGTGAGTGCAAAGATGGACAGCTGAGGAAATTGTCAAGAGTATGTGACTACTATGTGTTCAACCTCAAACACTACACGTGCACCTCAGGGCTGACAGGGCAGAATGAATGTAACTGGCCAGTCTTAAAAACATAGGCATGTCCATAACTCATTGCCTGTATGTACCAAGAATTCCATTTATGCAGGGAGATGTTCAGCTTTCCAAGATTTTCTTTCATTCAGTCTCTCCGTTGCACGGGGCTGAGGAGAAGGGTCTTTGCAGGGGAAGATGACCCTGAGGTGTTAATGTAAGATGACAATAGAATGATTAATTCATCATGGTGCACTGCTGAGCCCTGGTCCATGCTGGGCTATTCCTTCTCATGGCTGTCCATGCTGTTACTGCTCTCAATTTATAAATAAAGAAAAAGAGGTCAAAGAAACTAAAATAGACCAAGGTCATCATGCTAGTAAACTCCTTAGTTATGATAAATAATAGTCTAATTTCAACAAATGTTTTATTGATTAAACTTAGTCTATTTAATATCTAGCAATATTTATTAAACAAAGTGCCAATGTCTTACTAATCTATCACTAAATATTTAACATTATAGAAAGATAATTATTGCATTTATGTTGAACTATGTAATAGTACTATGTCAATAAATATTCAGTTGATTAGATTTATTCAGAAAGTAGTTCAGCACACATTACTAACTTCAGATTTTCTTTGAAAATTTAAATTTTATAAGTAATAAAATTTTTGAAATTATCTTATTGGTGTGATTATGCTTTTGAATTATGCTGTATCCATTTTTTATTTTAAATGTTTTTGTTTATTTTGAGAGAGAAGGGGGAGAAGGAGAAGGAAATGGATGGAGGGGTAGACAGTAGAAGCTGGAAGGTAAGAGACAGAGGAGCACCAGGGTTGCAAAGAGGTTCCAGACACGTGCTCCACTTGTGCATCTGACTTTACACAGGAACTGGGGGATTGAGCTCAGGCCAACAGGTTATGCAAGGTAGTACTTTTAACTGCTAAGTCCTCTCCCTAGCCCTGCATCCATTTTTGAGCATTAATTTCTAAAAGACCTGGAGGTTGTTTCCACTCTCTGGGCTGTGGTCTGAGGGTTCCCTGCATCTCCAGTTGTGCTACTTGAAATGTGTTTTTATTAGCTCTTTATTAGCTCTTTCTAGCATTATTGTGGCCCACACGTTATATTGAACCCCACATTTTCATGGCATAGTTTACTTGTTGAAGTCATCTCAGGTCAATCAGCCTCAGAGTGATTTAGTAACTAAGTGTGCGTGGAGCAGTATTGCTAACTTTCCTTGTCAATTATCTCTCAAGGCAAACACACTGCATTTGAAATTGACACAACCCAGGAAGGATGAAATGGTCAAGTACCATTTCCCCGCCCAGTCTGTAATCGCTATCCAGCTCTCTTATACTGACATCTGCTTTTGTCCTTTTACATTTTTTAACAGATTTATTTATTTTGAAGGAGACACGGTGGGGAGGGGGAGAATGGTAGGTCGGGCCTCCCACCGTTGAGCACAAAGCCCACATGTGTGCCCCACTTGGTGTATTTGGCTTTACATGGGTACTGGGGACTTGAACCTGGGCCATCAGGCTTTCCGGAAGGTACCTTTAAATGCTGAGCCATCTATCCCGCCCTAGTCTTTTTTTTTTTTTTCTTTTTGGAGAAAGATACTATAATTTTTTAAAAGAATTTTATGAACGTTTGCAGAACAAAAACAGCATGACGTTTCACATAATATACTGTGAGTTGTTTTTCTCACTACAGAATAACATTAATGAACATATGTTTAACAGACTGCATTGTTTTAAAGCAATTATTAATTCATATTAATTTATTATATTATGAATTAATTTAATCTTGCTGACAACCCTATGAGATAAGATATTCCTTTCCCTCTTTTATACCCAAGGAAACAGAGTCTGAGATATTAAATAAATTGCTCGAGGACATGTTATTAAGGGAATGAAGCTGGGATTTCATTATACCTTGGAGATACTGCAATATCATAGAATAGCAATGAATGCCATTACTTTTCACCTGCATATAATATTTCACAATTGCTAAATTAGTTCCTAAAATGAACATTTAGACTATTTACACTCCCTTGGCTTTCCACGCCCCTGAATTGACTGTCCTTAGTAGGTACACACAGCTTGGAGGAACAATAAAAATGGTTACTACCCATGCTGAGAAACAAAATTGCTAACACATTTAAATTCTCAAAGACAAAAGTAAAACATACTGAGAAAAGTTGCTCAAATTTTCTTCTCATTCAAGAGGCTTTTCTTTAAATTGCTGAATTGAACTTAGCCCCCCCCCTTGAGTTCTTCAGAGGGAACTGGCATAGCGCACCCCAAAGTCTCCAGCAAGGAGTTTCTGAGCTCAGCGTCTCCTCCTCCCGTGTAGAGATCAGTTAGCGCCACACACCAGTGGATTCTGGCCACCGTTATCTCCAGGGTGTGAGAAGTGTACAAGTCTATGCACGCACACATGCTCACCCCTGCTTAGTGTGGAGTTGAAACCCCTTGAACTCCTAATATTTAAACCTGTAGTTTTCAGCTAAGGGCCATTCAATTCCCCACGAAGTTTTGATAATGTATAGGGATCTTCTTGGTTGTGACCGCTGGGTGCTGGGGAGAATGCTCCTTGGAGCCAAGAGACGGAATCTATCCACCGCCACCCGGCAATGCACCTGCCATCGTTTTGTTCCCAACCGAGAATTATCCAATGCCAACTGCCGAGCGATACGGGGTTGACGAAGGCTCCAGCTCTATCGTTGCGCTCTCTTTGAGACTGCTAATAACCGGCCCATGGCAGACAGGGTAAGCTCCTGCCCCCAGCCTCCTGCAGGTTCCTATGTGTTGCTCCGAAAGCACTTGGTCTCACAGACATCCCCTCTAATAAGTCATCTGCTACCTGAAAGTTGAAACTGGATGATTCGTGTCTGCATCTCACCATTTGCTCCATCTCATAACATACTGCCTGGTATGTACAGTAGCTTAGTGAGATTTGGATACAAGGAAGGGAAGAAAGATCAAAAGAAGGGGTAAGAAAGGAAAGCAGAGGAGGTGGGGAGAGAAAGTGAAGGAGTGAAACAGGAAGTGAAGAAACAAAGAATGTAAAACTTTAATGAAATCCACACCAGAATAAATAAGCTAACTTCCAGGACCGTACAACCTGAGGAAACGCCTTAGGGGAGATGTCAAGTATTTATCAGACATTCCACCTTCCCTTAAACATTGAGCAAGGACTGTACTCTAGGCCTTGTCATAGACGCCAAGAACCATGAGCTCACTACTTCTTGAGTGACACAGGCTATATAAAAAACCCAGCCATGACATGTAAGTCTTAGTAAGAAAGGGCCAGCAAAGCTTCTCTGAGAGGATGGGAAAGAGGGCCTTTTGCTTGGGTTTAAAAATTATTGGAGATTTTTGGAACTGTAACCCTCATTTAGGAAAGAGTGTCTGTTTGGAGAGTTTAAGAAATCAAGTATTCAGCCAATGAGACACTGAATTGGAATCTTCTTTTTTTTTAATTTTTTTTTTTATTGACAACTTCCATAATTGTAGACACTAAGCCATGGTAATTCCCGCCCTCCCCCCACTTTCCCCTTTGAAACTCTGCTTTCCATCATACCCCTTTCCTCTCACAGTTTCTTATTTATTGATTTATTGATTAATATCATCATCTTTTCCTCCTATCATGATGGTCTTGTGTAGGTAGTGTGGAATCTTCAAGAATTCAAGACGGTGGCCATAGAGGGAGGAAACCAGGTGGAATTCATGATGGTGAGTGTAGAGGAAAACACAACAAAACAACAGACCTGATTAATATATCCACTGACTGGTAAGAGCTAAGCCACAAACAAAATGTTACTAGTTTGTATCTGAAGAGAGAAGAAACATCAAAAACATCAAAAGAAGAAAGAAAGTTCTTAGAAATTCATCGTGTTTTGACTCTGTCTTCCTTTTGATACTGACATGGCAGGTGCCTTGAGCTTCCAGCAGACTTTCTCCAGACACCCCTCGGCCTCCAGGTCCCCCTGTCTCCTGTCTGCTTCTGCTGTCTCTGTCTGCTTCTGGCCTGCTGGTTCTCAGCCACGGCCACTGCGCCGATCAAGGGACACGGACGCTTTAGATGACTCCGCGAGCTGGACTTGCTTCTGTCCCCTGGGATCTGAATCTCTGGAGTGGGACTGTGATTATTGCCAATTTTTCAAAAGTTCCCTTGTTTATTACAATGGTCTAGGAGGACTCAGATTTCTCCCATGTGGCTATGAGAGGAAACTCTTTAAAACTCATTTTCAAAGCTCATGGTCATTAGTGGAAATAAGGAACTAGCAAAACATGTGTTTTATTTTTGGAATTGCATGGATCCATCCTTAGCATGGATTTGCCCTGATTTTCCTAATTTGTGTCATTCCTTCATACATCCTCAATCACAATGACGCAGGCCCTCTTGTTGCTAAGTGAGACCAGCTAACTCTTCCCCAAATTCTTACAGATTTCAATGGTGACAGACGCTCTGTTTTTTTCATCTATTTTCTTTCTTCACAAGGGGCTTTATTTCTACTAATATGTATGTGTGTGTGAGAGAGAGAAATAAAGAGAAAGAGAGATATATACTCACAGCCATAGGTTCATTCATATGTGCATGCATGGTCCACATGGGGATACGGGCCTTTGTGGAGACCAGAGGTCGATACCGTGCGTCTTCTCAATCACCTCCACCTCACTTCTATTAGACAGGTTCTTCACTGAATCTGGAGCTCACTGACTTACTAGACTAAGTAGATAGCAAGCCCCAAGCCCCAAGGATCCTACCAAACGTTAGGATTACAGGTATGTGTTACCATGAGCTATCTAGCACATGGGTGCTTAGGATCCAAACACAGGGCATTAGGCTTGTGAGTCATGCACTTTTACCAACTGAACCATTTCCGTGGCTGAAAAATTTCAATGTCCTCCTGTCTATCACTTCCAGATTGGATCTTGGTAACCGTAAAATCGAGAACTCACGCTTTCCTTGTGTATAACTTTAGATAGTTGGGATGGGATGAGAAAGTCACTCATGCACTGGGAGAGAAGCTTCTAGGACTTGCCCCCCCCACACCAGGTATTTGCAAGAGCTTGTCTTAGAATCGCCTCATTTCTGACCTCACTGAACTCACTGCTTATTTCTTGTATCTTTGTATCTAGCCACTGCTCTCTGCGGGCTTAGGAACTCCTGGCTCTTTCTTTAACATATCATTTTCTTAGTGGGGACCCTGTGACTGTCCTTGGGGCTCTGCATCTAGGTCCCCAGGCCCTTTCCAGGAGATTGGAAGGAGGCTGGGTGTCTCTGGGACCATTTTGCTGCAGCGCTGTGCCGGGGTGGAGAAGGCTGTCTTTAAGAGACTGTTCGGGGGAAGTGAGTTACTAGTTCTTTTGTCAGAAACCTGCTCGATCATTTCTCTCACACCCAAAGGCCGCTCCCCACAAGGGGACAATGGACAGAGCTGCTTCATGGACACCCAACATAGGGCTTGATCCTGTACAAAATACATCTTCAGACCATTGTCATGTTTTAACTTTTTCTTTTCTGGATTAAAAAAAAAAAAAAGCCGCAAGATTATATGTCTTCCATTATATGGAGGGTTATTTATAAACTTTAGTATTTATCCAGTCCTCTAAGCTTTTCATTAATATTTAAAATTCTGGTGAAACCTCTTTTTTCTTTCTCTCCCTCTCAACAAAGCCTGGCTTTTGAAAATCAAAAGCTTTTTGGCTTTCAGGATGTTATTTGTTCTGAGTTCAATAAATTGCAAATTGACTTTTTTTTTTTCTGGTCCTGGTCTGTGTCTACCTGGAGGACATCCATGGAGGTCACTAACACGTGTAAAAAGAATATTCCACTGCAGCATCCATAGATGCATGGCCACATTTCTCACACCACATTGTCATTGTCACCTTCCATTAATGCTTGGAATCTTACCTGGGAGCTTCTCTGGGGCCATTTCTCAGATCTCTGGAGAAACCCTTCTGGAGACATTGGGAAGTCTCAGTTTATCAATGAACAAGTCTGGATTGATTGTATGAGGCACTGGGCCATGCAGTGTAGCTCCCATCAAGAAAGCTCCAGCCGTGGCTTTGATGGAGCCTATGTCCAGCAAGGAAGGGGGGTGTAGAAGAAATCATGATGCAATTAATGCTCCCTGTGAACATTGTTGCCCAATACTTGCTGTTTCTTCTAGATTTGAGGGCATAAGATCAGGGCCTCTCGCTCATTTTTAGAGGAAGGGACACTTGAATACAGTTAAGTAAAGCCAGGTAGGCAAGCGATGGCTGAATGGTTGGGGTGGAGAGTGCCTGGTGAGGGAACAGCAGAAACCTGGGAGGGAAGAAGGACTTCCAGCTTGTTTACCATCGAAAGCAAAAGTCCATTTGGCAGGGGGGTGGAGAAAGAGGGCACGGGAAGATAAGAGTTTGCAGGATGAACTGATAAGTGGGCAGGAAGCAGACTGGGCAGTTCAGTGACGATTGGAAAAACAAATGGGACAAGAGGAGTTGGCTCCGCAGATAAAGCACTCACTGTGCAAGCATGAGGACCTGAGTTCGGATCCCCCAGGCCCCATATTAATGCCAGGAGGGCACAGTAGCCTGCCTGAAATCCCAACACTCAGGAGGTGGAAAGAGGGATCCTGAGGCAAGTTAGCTAGCTGGACTATCCCAACCAGTGAGTTCTGAGATCAACTGGGAGACCTTGCCAGAGTATATAAAGGGGAGAGCAATCAAGAAAGACATCAATCTCTGGTCACCATTCACACACACACACACACACACATACACACACCTACATGCGTACACATGCAAAAAGGTCTCAAATGCCTGAATGAATGTGTTTAAAGCAGGCTGAAACTGACTTCTGCTGCATGTCATCCCCCTGGTTGTCTGGAGTTCGCATGTATATACTGTTGATTCTTGAGTTATGTGTTGTGTAATCACAGTCCAGACACTGCTTACGGCAGAACTGGAGGGTGCCTAGCAACTCTGATACAAGCCCTGCTTGGAGACATCTCCTCCACAGCCATTTCTTCACTAAGCAGACACAGTAGCCTTTCTCCCTCACTCCTCCCTGCTTGGTGGTTTCCTGAAGAGCAAAGTGCCAAAGGCCAGCAAGGCATCTGCTGACAGGAAGGCGTATTCATGGGCGCCCTGCACAGGGAGTGCTTGATGAGCCCTTAGCCCCATCCCGTCACTGACAATCATGGCAGAAGGAAAGCCCTGGGGTGTCATATCCTTTCTTGACACAGATGCAGGTCAACTTGGAGCGGAATTGATTCAGGGCTAACCCCAAACAAACCCCAAACTCCAAACAACCAACTGTTTCCACTTAGGAACCTGGCCATGCCATCAGGACTGTGGCCTATACCTTGGGGGTTTGGTTTGTGGCAACCATTCAACTAGAACAAAGATTCTCCCCTCCCCATATTCTCCAATAGTTCTAATGTGAGTCAGATGGGGAAGCTGATCAAATCATTCTCTTGGCCCAGACCCCTCTAAATCAAACAGTGAGGTCTATTTTGGCTCTCCATGTTAAGTAGACCCAGAGACCTGACATTTTGTGTTTATTTGAAATGATAAACTTAATCATGAGTGAAATGTTAAGAGACGATAGAACTGGCCACAGTAAGGTCACATCGTGTCCCTGCCAAACATAACACAGACTCTCATCTTCACTAGTTGCCAATCCTTGCCACAGGGGGCCCGAGGCTCTCACAAATGGGGACCGGAGTCTGTCTATGTGATAATTAATCCATGGCGCTTGGTAAAGACTGCCAAACCAGCCATATGGTAGTTTTATGACCTGGACTGCTGTTATCTCTGGAGAAAGCTAACATCATAATCTCATTTCCTTGTTATCTGTGATTAGAACTTGAATTTCTACAGGGCAAAATGCAAGTGTGGGGAGGAAGCCCAGGATTCCAGAACGTTACTGCTGGACTGTAAGAAGGAAGTGTTACCTCCGTTGCCGTTGCCTGGGTGGGGAAAAGGGCTTGTGTTTTAGAAGGGCTCCGGGGTCAGACACGCTACCATTGCACCATGAGGCCCCTGGACTCTTACTGGACTCTTACCTAACCTGGGAAGACAGGAGAGCTGGTCTCCAGCAGTTCTATGGGCAAAATCCTATTTCTCCTTCTCATGCACTTCGTAGTAATAGGCAGGCCAAAGGCTCATGATCAGTTTGCTCTGAGCTGGCATAGCGCCTGCATCATGTCACCTCTGGGATCCCAAGGTGTGTCTCCATCGTTAATGAAGTAGTTGATGAGTAAAGAATTTCATCAACAAGGAAATCTCAAATGTTCATACTGTCATAGCTACAAAGGGTTGCTCACTGAGAAGCCCTGTGGGTGACTGTCAACTCCTTGCCCAAACCCTTTCTGTCCTGTGCAGGGAAGAACATTGTCAAAGAGGTCAGTGCAGCCTCCAGGCCTCATACTCAGGTGTGTGTGGAGCAATCTATGATCTCTGTGGTTACTAAGCTCCTGCTCTGAGCCATTGCTTGCTTCTTAATATTTACTCTTCTCTTTCTTCCTGTGTGATAAATATCTGCATTTTTTTGTCAGGGTGACCATGATGAACCCAGCAGAGGGTAACATTTCCCAGTCATGCCTCCAGTCAGTACTGCCATGTGACATTTACTAATCAATAAGATGAAAGGGAAAGTTGGTGTGTTGAGAGATAAAAATGGGACAGCTCACTCATTTTTCTCTCCTGAATCCTCTCCATAAAAAAAAAAAATATCTAGAATGCTAATGCAATGACTGGCATTCTAGCAGCCATAGTATCTTACAGAAAGAACTAGGAAGCAGGAAGCCTCCAGGTACGAATGGTAGAAGAGATAGAAAGGTGACTGAGTTCCTGGAGGTATGTGGAGCTGGTTCGTCATTCTCAAAATACCTGCTGAGAATTTCTGCTCTGCTGGGGAAATATTCTTAATCTCATGATTTACCACTATTGGATTTTTTTAAATTATATACAGCTATATTTGATTTACAAATGATGCACCTTGTCAAATGATGAAAGCAAAATATTTCAATTCAGCATTCTGTTCTCTCTCTCTCTCAAGTTGTTTTTTATTTTTATTTTTTCTTGAGGTAGGGTCTTACTCTAGCCCAAGCTGACCTGGAATTCATTGTGCAGTATCAGGCTGACCTCAAACCCATGGTGAGCCACCCGCCTCTGCTTCCCGAGAGCTGGGATGAAATGTGTGCACTACTAACCCTGGCTCAAGTTGGTTTTAAGTTCCAAGAGGTCATTTAGGCTCTGAGGTGGCATCTGATCTTCGGTAGTGTTCTCGTTCTTGTGTGCATTACTGACCCTCTCTGTTCTTGCTTTTGTCCATCAGCCATGCAGCCAGCAGACATACCTTCCTTCTGCCTCAACCTCCCCACACTGGGATTACAGCTGTGCTCCATCATGACCAACTACTAAACATAACTTTTTAATATAATTTTATTTATTTATTTCCAGGGAGAGAAAGAGAGGATGGGAGGGAAGGAGGGAAAAAGAGAGGAAGAGAAAGGGTACCAGGGTCTCTTGCGACTGCAAACAAACTCCAGATTCATGAGCCACTTTTGCCATCTGGCTTTACGTGAATACTGGGGAGTCAAACCCAGGCAGTCAGGCTTCACAAGCAAGTGCTTTTAATCGCTAAGCCATCTCTCCAGCTCAGTAACTTTTTTATATACTGGGAAACCAAACAATCTATGCTGCTCACAGCACGTGTGTGTGTGTGCACATACACATGTTAATGTGTGCATACATGTATGTGGACAGAGACACGTTTTCATATGTGCACACGTGGATATAGATCAACAGTCAACATTACATGCCATCTTCAGTCGCTCTCCACTGTATTTTTTTGAGACAGGATCTCTCACTGAACCTGAAACTCACCCATTTTGCTAGATTAACTATCCAGTAAGCCCTAGGCAACAACCTCTTTGGTGCTGGGATTACAGATATAATCACATTCAGCTTTTAAGTGAGGGCTGAAGATCCAAATTCATGGCATCATGTTTATAGGGCAAGCAGGCACTTTACAAACTGAGCCATCTCCCAGCCCTTGCAATATTTTCTTCACTACAGTGCTCTTAACTGAGTTTGCAATATCTCTGAGAAATGCACACCTCTGTCTCTCTATTTATCTATCTGTACGTATGTGTGTGTTATCCTTAAAGGTTATATATACATACTAAATACAGATGTTTATGTTAACATAAATATATATATGCATATATATATATAATTTATGGTTATTATTGCATTATATATAATCTTGTTTTTAAAAATCCTAATTTCCTAGAAGTAGGACGATCGCCATGAGTTCAAGGACAGCCTGAGAATACAGAGTGAGATCCAGGTCCGCCTGGGTTAGAGTGAGACTCTACCTCAAAAAAAAAAAAGAAAAGAAAAACAAATCAAAGAAAATACTAATTTTCTATACTCTTTTCAAAACATAGAGTGGTCAAATTTATATGCAGTGAAAATGACATATTTTAAGGGCTTAAGTAAGTTTTGACCCACATGTATACCCAGCGTGACTTGGTCACAATTATTCTGAGCAGTTGCTGGAAGATTTGCTAAGAGTATTGTTTCAGAGCCTTAAAAACATGTGTGTGCCTGCCAGCTCTCTAGGACAGCATCTTGTCCCATTGCCAAGGGGCGCTGGGGCTGGGCGCATCTTGTGTCTCCCCAGCGAGGTCAGGGTGAGTGTACTCACAGGAGTTTCTCACCCCATGGAGGTCTTCCTCTGGTCTTGATGCATGGTCACTCTTATCAGAAAATCTTGTCTGGCTGCTTTCTGCAGAACTATCTGGGTTCTGTGAACTTGATCACGTGACCTGCAATAAATCACCCTCATTGTCCCTTGGTATTTTGAAAACTGATGAAACCGCTGGTTCTGGGCGCCTTACTTTGTATGCAAATGATGAATTATAGATGGGAAAAAGGAGAAAGGTTGTCCCTGGCTTGCTGGCTTGAAGCGAAGTGGATTAGAGGAAGGACAAGGCTGCTCTTGACTATTTATTGTGACATTGCTTAGAAAAATTCAAACCCCAAAGACTCAGAATCTCTGGGGACATTGTTAGCCTTCTGCAGGAATTATTAAAATGTACAGAAATGTAGGAGCCGCACTTTGTAATAATTAATCAGGGTCTGTTGATTAATAAAGCTCATTTTTTAGTCTTGATGATTCTGAGTATCATCCAAAGGACAGTGTCCTTGTCACTTTGATTAAGAAACCAGACTTTGCAGGGGAGAGAAGTAGAGGAACAGTCATGCTTCCTCCGTCTCCCCATAAAATAAATATTGAATGAGAATATTAACTCGTTAACCTTGACAACAATTTGTAATTTTCATAAGGGGGGAAAACTCGCATATTCAGCAGATAAATCGCTGTGGGGATTTCAGGAAAACAAATCTGAGAGAATGAAGAATGCGACCATATGAATTCTGTCATTTTTATGGGCCAGGGTGATTAATTTGTTTGTTTAGGTCCCTCAATTAAGGCCACAAATAGCGGAAGGTGTCGGGGAGCAAGTTAACAGTTCTGTTTGGCATTGAGCAGGTCACTGGGGGAAGAGAGTCACCGGCCCCAAGTGTTCAGCAGCGCATCAGCCCCTCTCCACCTGGGGTTAGCTGCGGAGGCTGTGATGTCACTCTATTAATAGTTTCAAGCTTATTTTAACAGATAACCCCTTTAACTGGGCTGCTATGCTGGAAAATCATTAGGTGGAATTAGCTGTACCAGTCGCAGCCTTTGCAGGGCTATCTAATTATTTTGAACTCAATTTAACCAGGAATAGAGATAAAATAAATAACCCATGAACTATTTACCTTGCCAGTTAGAAGGCTTCTTTAGTCCATTGAGAGAAAGAGAGAGTGCAAGGGGGAAAAAGAGAGAGAGGGGGAGGGAGAGAATATCAAAAGCACTGGAGACCAGCACCAAAGCCCTGTTCTCCTCATTTCTCAGTCACCTGGGGCCCCAAGATGGGTTCTTTCCCTCTGTGACCTTCTTCACTGCTGGCCCCGAGGATGTCATTTGTAGAGATATTTGCCAGTCTATGGGAGTCAAGAGCATCCGGGTTCCTCCCAGTCAGCTCGGCTTAAAACTTACTGCTTAGGGACTTTGGATAATCCATGTTTCTGTTTGGAAGCTCTGTTTACTCCCTTGCCTTGGATCCCCGGACATTCCTCTGCAGGGGATTGATGACTTAATATGGTTATTTTTAATTTTCCTCTAACATTGACTTTTTGAAGGAGAAACATGCATTAGTGGGTTTGTGGCATGGTGAGGGGAGAGTTAAGTGAAATAAATGTGTTTCATATTTTGCTCGGAAGACAATGAACAAAAAAGTAGAGATGATCTTTCAAGGGGGAGGGGAGACCATGGATTGTCCGTAGCCCCTTTCGGTAACATCCAATGGTAATGCCACTTTTCATGGACATGGCCTGATCCAGTGTTTTTATCTTCTTGAATATGATTCCTGCTTTGGAAAATGTGGTTCATTTTACTACCTATTGGGTTGATGTGAGGATTAAATGAAATGCTTAGCCTATACAATCACATATTTGGCACATGCATAATTATTCAGACATTGGTTCTTGATGCTGATGAAGGGGATGTGATGATATACATGTGTTTGCAGGTTGAAAATGAAGGAAGACAAGAAAGATAGAAGGAGAAACCAACCACAAGGGAGTCAACATCCGAGGCTATAGGAGTATCAAGAATGAAGATGAGGGCTGGAGAGGTGGCTTAGTGCTTAGGACACTCGCCTGCAAAGCCAAAGGACTCATGTTCAACTCTCCAGGTCCCATGTAAACCAGATGCACAATGAATCAAGCATGCAATATCATACATGCACAAAAGGAGGCACATGCATCTGGGGTTTGATTGCAGTGGCTGGAGGCCCTGGTGTGCCAATTCTTCCTCTCTCTCTCTCTCTCTCTCTCTCACATACACACACATACACACACACATAGAAACCATGGTCTGTTGGTTTGCCCCCCCCCCCAAAAAAAAAAAGAAAGAGAAGATGAGGAAGCTGGGCCTTGAGTCACAAGCGGCAAAAAGAACATAGTGAAGGGACCATTCAATGGGCATGTGAGCAACAGTGGAAGAGAGGAACAAGAACCGAGTCTGTGACGTAGGCTATCCCATCCAGTTGTGACCAAGGTCACCACTGATGACAAGGAAACTCTCCTGAGAAGCACGTGAAAGATGGGAAATGAACAGAAGATTGACAAGGGCAGCTGACCAAGAATAGTGAACAGATTCAGTGAGAAGCTCCAGTGTTCCTAAAATATCAATGAAGGGCTGTGTAGTAGACATCTGACCATCACTCATGCTTTACAGGAAGAATCTTGGAAGCCATCATGTGGGGCAGATTGGTTCCATGACCATATCAAAGGCTTATTGTAGTCAAAGAGAAGAAATGAAAAGGTTGATGCCCAATTACATTACTGTCTGCTAAAGAGAGCCATCACATGGAGGTGCACAGTAAAGATATTGTTGGGTATTGAACCTTGACTGCCTTAGGGTTGGGGTTGGGCATAGTTTTACCATCTCTATTGGTGTCCAGAAGCAAACAATAGAAAAAATCAAATCTGTAAAGTAAGATTAGCCCAAGGTCCAGAATAAATATATCAGGTCCACAGGGACATAAAAAAATGACTCAATCAACAACTAAATGGGCAGAAATACACAACTATCCTACCCAGGACGCTTCCTCAGAATATGTATAGAGAGGGTGCCCTCAAGCAATGAAGGACAACTCCCCACGTTAGGTGATGAGTGCTCATCCACAAATCCTTCCAGAGAGCATTCACAACAAAGGGGAAGGGGGAACTCTGTTGTAGAATCCTGACCAATACCTCATGCAGGTGATTATGGTAATAGCTAGAATAATAAGTCACAGAGATTGCAGAAACCCTGAGTGTGAGGTGATAAAAATATTATGGGCCTTCTTCCTCCAAACCCATCATCACCCCTATCTCATCACTAGAAAAACAAAACAACAACAACAAAAAAAACGTATCTAATGGATCCTCCTCAAAACTGTCAAGGTCCTCCAGGTAACTCTAGTCTGGGAAGCAATCACCACCAAGAGGCACCTAAAAGACACGATGGAGACTTGTTAACTCAAGTGCAATGTGGGATGTGGGGGTGGGGAGATCTTGGGACATGGGGTAAAATTCATGGATAAATAAAGTATGAATGTTTGCTGATCACAGTGAGTCAAAGTGCATTACCATTGCATTATTCATTGTGAAAGGCACCATAGTGATGTGAGAGGTAAGGGGCTGGGGAGTCTGTGTGGGTAGTGGGGTATGGAGACTATACTGCATTTGGAATTTTTCTTATACGATAGTTTACTTAAGGCAAACAACCACAAATGTTTACGGAGAGTGTTGCAGTCAGCTTCTCGTTGCTGGCACAAAGCACCTGCCCAAAAACAGCTTGTGGGAGGAAAGGGTTTATTTTGGCTTATAGAGTTGAGGGGAAGCTCCATGATGGCAGGGGGAAACCATGGCATGAGCAGAGGGTGGACGTCACCTCCTGGCCAACACAAGGTGGATAACAGTAGCAGGTGAGCGTAGCAAGCCCTGGCAAGGGGCAGCTGGCTGTAACACACATAAGCCTACTCCCAACAGCGCGTCACCTCCAGGAGGATCCAGTTCCCAAACTGTTACTAGCTGGGGGACTTAGTATTCAGAACTCATAAGTTAATGGGGTCCCCAGGACCCACGTTAGCCAGATGCACAAGGTGGTGCATGTGTTTGGAGTTCATTTGCAGTGGCTGGAGGCCCTGGCACACCTGTTCTCTCCCTCCCTCTCTCTCTCTCTCTCTCTCTCTCTCTCTCTCTCTCTCTCTCTCTCCCTCTTTCTCTCTGTCAAATAAATAAATATAAAATATTTTGAAAAATAAGTTAATGGGGGACACCTGAATCAAACCACCACAGAGTGATGCATAAGGGTGAGGCTATGCACTGAAATACCCACTGTCTGTTAGCATTTAGCTACTATACTCACGTCTGGGGGCAAATACCTGACAAGAAGAAGCCTAAGGAAAGGTTACAGTTCGGGGGATCCAGCCCCTCATGGCAGAGGAGGTGCAATAGCAGGTAGTAGTGGGGGCCACTGGCCTCATTGCTTCCAGAACCAGAGGTAAACGCGAAGTAGGGACAGCATATGAAATCTCACGTTGCAGCCGCAGTGACCCACTTCCTCCAGCAAGGCTCTTTCTCTCGAGGTACAACAGTTCTACTGCTTCCCCAGACAGGGCCTCCAAGTGAGCACTGACCGTTCAGACACGTGACCAACGAATGGGGGACATTTCGCAAGTGTTCTATGGCGGACCTCCACCCCCAACTCCACGGCTATCTATTTCACACATGGGAAGAAGGGTCCATCTCCCAAAGGGAGATTAGTGGTTTAGTGTGTGACCACAGACGATGCCACAGCTCTGTTACAAGAACAAAATGCTTTGGGAAGATTCTAAAACCTAGGAGGGATGTACTTACCATCTTGAAAATATCGGTGACTACCAACCAGACATTTCTGATTCCCTTCTGCCTGTTCCTAGCCATCTCTGTTAGAGGCAATTAACTTAACTTGCCCTTGAAATTGGCCCCTCCCTTTTGAGGTTCATGGATGTGGTGTGGTGATTCGGTGAGACGCTTAATACAAACCTCTGCAAACAATGTCTAGCTCACAATTATATTACAAATGCTCATTTTTCAGAATTATCCTTTTCCCCATAACAATATAGTTCAAGTGATGCTTAAAATAATAGATTTACCATTGTTAAATCATTCTTTAATTGTTAGAAAATTTAGAGTATTGTCATTTTTTTGACCACTATATAAAGCTCTAGTTAATATCCTTGTACATAAGTGTGTGCTGCTCTGATAACTTCCCCTGGATAAATTACCAGAAGTATGATGGATTATTTATTGTTATATAGTTGGAGGATATGAATGAGTTTAAGCCACTGGCAGCATATCATGAAATTGCTTTCAGATAAAGAAGAAACCCACTTAATCCTCTCCCAGGTCACACGAGATGTCAAGTGTATATTATGCCTTAGTCTTTTAAATTTTTTTCTCCAACGCCATAAACTTCTTTCTGTATTTAAATAATCCTATTATTTTTGAGGTATATGTGTTCCCCCCGTTGTGGCTACAACTGCCCCACAACCCCAGCTCCATGCTGACTTAAAGCTACAAGGGCACCTGGCAGTGTAGTGGGAAAACCATGTCTGCCTAGAATTTGAGTGGCATGTCTCGGTGCAGCTGTGGGGAGCTGAGATTCAGATCTGGTTTCTAGGTTCCTGAGCAACCCTGGTAAGGGGACTTCAGGCAGCAGCTAAGATACATGGCGTAGGGTGTGGGCAAGCTGTGTGAGGGCCCTAGGCATGGGCCAGTTCTGCACATCACCTAAGGCAATGTGCACAGCTGCCAGTACTGGCCTTCACTGATGGGCCCTACCACAAGGGCTGAGTGTCCCAATATATTACCTTCTGACTATAACCAACACAAACGCATCCCTCCTGTTTGCAGTGAGACCCCCGATGTTCATACAGACCATGTTACCATCTTTCAGCGGTCCTGGGTATTGACAGATGTCCACACGGAAATCAGAGCCTTGTCTGCTCTAATGATCGCTGTTGAGTAAGGGTTATCTCCACGCACTGATTAACTAGATTTTGCACTGGCCCCTCCTCCCCATAGAATGTGCTCCGTGATAGCTCCAGGATGCACAGCTGGAGAACAGAGGAAGATAGCGCACAGAAGCCCGCCATGAATCTTCAACACCATCTTCTTCTCCTTCTTGTCTTTTACTTCTCTGTGTTTTCCCCTGTGGTAGCAGCGCCGATATTTGATGTGTAATTCACGCACTTTCCCACGCATTACTGTACTTAACCCGCAAAACTTCCACAAGACAGCCAGTCCTGCCATCCCCGCTACACGGAAAGAGAAAACTACCATGCAGACAGGTTGGGCACCCATGGGAGGTCCCGTCTCTAAGAGGCAGAGTAAGCACTGTCACCCAGGCAGCCCAATTACAGAGATGGGAATCACTCTTATTTCACTAGGTTATATGTCATTTCTGTATGGATTAAAGATGCCCAACTATGGGCTGGAGAGATGGCTTAGCAGTTAAGGCACTTACCTGCAAAGCCAAAGGACCTAGGCTCAATTCCCCAGGACCCACATAAACCAGAAGCACAAGGAGTGCACGCATCCGGAGTTGGTTTGCAGTGGCTGAAGGCCCTGGCACATGCTCATTCTCTCTGTCTCTCTCTGTCTCTCTCTCTCTCTCTCTCTCTCTCTCTCCCTATTTCTGTATCTCTCTCTCTCTCTTTCAAACAAATAAAAATTCAAAAAAAGATGTCCAACTATTATAAGACCCTAAGAAGGATGAGCATATGAATGCACCATAAAACTTGCCATGAAAGCTGGCCCATCACCTGTCTGATACTAGGGATGGTCACATTAACAGATCTATGACCGTCACATTCCGGACCCTGAGTTTCCATCCAAGTTCAAGGTTTTCTGGAGATCTGTGGAGTCTGCACCTTTTTACATGGATCCTTGCTGTGGCTTGTTGAAATGAGGCAGTGGGGAAAATGCTGGGAGAAGCGGTCACTCATTTGCGGCAGGTTCCACTGATGAATGCCAGCCACGCTTTCGGCTTTGGTCTTGTTTCTCCGAGTGTTAATAGCAGGACTCTGTCCCCGCAATCCTATTACTGGTGGCGATGGAATATAATCAGGCAGTACCTGCAGGATAAGCCAGAAGATTAGATTAAGTTGGGATTTGAATCCCCACTCAACAGGAATCAAACAAAGATTAGATTTCTGGACCCCAGTCTCGGAATGGCTTTCAAGGGCTCCTCTCAAACAGCAATGAAACATATATCATTATTCACTCTGGCCGCGTTAAAGGAAATGCGGAACAAGAGAGATGAGGAGAGGCAGAGACCACCGCTCTGTGGAGTTGAGTCCTCCATCCCCGGAGCTGCTGACCTCGGAGAGCTCGTTTGTTTCCTGATCCACCTCAGAGAAACCCTATACTGAGTTCGCACGAAGGAGCCCAGAATCTTGACAGTCTCATGTACACCCACCACTCTGCTCCTGCTTCTAGCATCCAAGGCCAAGTAAGCACAAGGCTCGTCTGGGTTGGGGACTAGCCCGTGAGAAATAAAGAAAGCTTCCATTGGGATAAGAATTGTCAATAAAGATGGAATGTGGAGAAAGATACTGCTTTTCTTTAGGTTTTCTGTTGTCCATTTTCTGATTTTTCTGCTTATTTTGTCAATCAATGGTCTGCTATTCTTAAATATAATATACATCATCAGGGATCAAATTGCATGCATTTGAACATGGATGGGATCATTAACCCTGGAAACACATTCTCAGGCTCCCACTTTTCTCCCGCAGTGGCTCCAGGAGCCACGTGTTTCGTGACCAGGTCCTCAAGTCACACCGGTGTGCCCTTCCAGACATCTCGTTCTTCCTGTGGTCCTTGGCCAATGGAAACAAGGGCTTAATCACTATGTTTTTTGCAAGGTTTGTGAATAACGAAGCTATCATGAGGAGAAGATGCCAATTATTGATTGAGCAGATGTATAAGTTCCTATACTAGTGGGAGCATTGGAGGCAGTGACGGTGACAATGTCGGGTGAGAGGTTCCCATGACGACACGGCAGCTATGGTGTGATGACCGTGAAACACATTACACAGTCCTTCCAGAATACTGTACATGTTAACACATGTGAACCCAATCAAACCCTGCATGTCAGGTTCTTAGGTAAGGGTTCGAGCCTTAGGTTAGGATCTGAGGCCTGGTGTGAAAATAATCAAGACAATTCAGGCTCACACAACTTCCTGACTGGGGACTTTTATAGTTCAAACCCTAATGGTTTTATTCTTATTTTATTTTATCTGTTTATTTTATTCATCTCTTTTGAGGAGAAGACAGAGAGAATGAGAGAGCCAGGGTCTGCAGCCTCTGCAAACGAACTCCAGATGCATGCGTCACCATGTACACCTGGATTACATGGGTCCTAGAGAATCTAGCCTTGGACCTATCGCTTTGCAGGTAAGTGTCTTAACTGCTAAGCCATCTCTCCAGCCTGTGATCCCGTGTTCTTAATGGTTACACAGTATTAAAGTCGAATATAGATCATTTATCTGGATTCTCTGTCCCTAAGCTACCCTTAGAGTTAAAAACTCTCTCCCCCTTTGGTAGCACTTGCATCTGTTTATTGGTGGTGAGTGTTATGTGCTTAGTGGTAGTGAGTGTTAAGTATTTATTGGTCACGAGCACTATGCAATTTTTTTTTTTTTGCTCAGAATCATCACTATTTCTGCTCTTGACTTGTGGTGCCATCCCTTCTCCTTGATTTCAGAGTGAGAACAAGTATCAATCAAGCTCCACCCACCCCTTGGCCAATAGAGATGTGAGACCCCCAGGTTGAAAGGATTGTGTTTTATAGAAGGATCATCTCATGTCCTGCCCTATCCTGACCCCACATATGCACATACACAGCGCCCTCGGCACTTCTGATCCCTGTACCTTTGGATCTTTTGACACCTGATCCCACAGTTTACCTCTTGATGTGAATATCACACATTCTCCCGTATTCATCCTGTCTGTCTGTCTGTCTGTCTGTCTCTCTTTTCTCCCCTTTCACGTGGGCATAGTAAATTCTGTTATCAGCAGAAAAATCTTCCCTTCGAAGTAGACAATTATTGAAGTAGGAAGATCACTTTCCCTTGGAAGCTCTTCCTTTGTGTGCCCCCAATTAAAAAGTAATAATAATGACGATGGTGCAGAATTCTGAAAAGCTGGGTGCTTTTCATGTGCAGTCACTGTGTGAACTGGGGTGCCGGGATTCTTTACAGACGAGGAAACTGGCACAAAGGAGCTGCGTGGTGTTGGAAGAGCGCAAAACAAACTAAGCCCGAATCAGGTGCCTCGTCCCCGAGGAGTCCTGGGAGTGGCGGGTCACTCTTGTTTCTGACTCAGACCGAAGGCTGGTCAAAAGAACAGCTCAGGGATGTTTGTAGTTGGCCAAGTCCTCTGCACACGAGCAGATGGGGATTGTGACCTCTGTGAGGAGCACAGCCTCCTGGCCCCTCCTCTGGGCTCACCTCCACTCATCACTCAGTCCTCCACTCAAACTCAAACGAGCCTGCTTCGAAGGAGCGCTCTGACAAGCTCAGGCAAATGCTCCTCCTCTCCAGACGCCCATTACGCTCTTTATTTCCCTCCAAGCTCTTAGGAGGGCCAGAAGTTGTGCTCCTGTGGTTTCGTGCGCATTACGTCACACTGCGAGAATGCAAATCCCCGGGACCTCTTGCTCACCTCCGTGTTTTCCACACTCATAGCTATTTCTGACACAGAGCAGACGCTCACATTTGCTTACTGCACAAATACAGGAACAAGCTTTTACCTGCTTCTCATTTCTGTCCATTGCCAGCTCTGGGATTCCGGCTGCATGGCAGTTATTTATTAGGGTGGTTGGACTAAGCACATGTCCTCATCTGTAAAATGGGGCATTTTATTCCTCTGTGAAGGTTGTTGTTGGACTTATGTGAAGCCTTAAAGATAAAGCACCTAACATTGTGTGTCACTGGAATCAGTGTCTGCATAGAAGAGGGGTGAATGGGGAGAGAAGTGAATTCTCTTTGGCTGTTTTACCATTTTTAATTTTCATTTTTTTGTTTGTTTATTTTTTTTAATTTATTTGACAGCAACAGACAGAGAGAGAAGGAGGCAGAGAGAGAGAGAGAGAGAGAGAATGGGCACGCCAGGGCCTCCAGCCACTATAAATGAACTCCAGATGCATGCACCCCCTTGTGCATCTGGCTAATGTGGGTCCTGGGGAATTGAGCCTTGAACTGGGGTCCTCAGGCTTCACAGGCAAGCGCTTAACCGCTAAGCCATCTCTCCAGCCCCTGTTTTACCATTTTTAATTCACCTACTGTTTTAATGGCCCATAATTCACTCTTAAGCATAAAATCAATTTGTATAGTCATGGGTTCAAAAGGCAGACTTATTTAATTTTAAAAATTAAATTGATTTAGGAACTTGGAATATAGATAGATAGATAGATAGATAGATATTATACCTATCTATCTATCTAGATATTATCTATCTATCTATCTATCTATCTATCTATCTATCTATCTATCTATCCACACACACACAAACACAATCAGATTTTTAGCATCATGTATGAATGTAATATTTGATGTTAGGATTCTTTGGCTTTAAGTTTGATTCTATAGCAAACAAGCTAAACCAAAACAATATTCTGAGTCCGTTAACAAAGCTAGGGATGGTGTGGCAGGGCTGGTCTGACAGCTGGCAACATTGCGGGCATGTCTCTCCCCATTCCTCGGCTCAGCCTCTCCAGAGTTGATGTCCCACCTGAAAGTCATTTTTTCTGCACAGTTTCCTTCAATGACATCAGATGTGAGAATTTCAACTGGAAGTCCCCAAGAAACAGAGGCACACATTTCTTGTGTCTAGTAAGGATCTTGAGGTTGGACCTTAAGGGTCTGGCTTTGGCACGTGACTCTTGGTAATCTAAGCAGCTTTGGGGTGGGGGTCCTTGGTTGGCCAGGCCTGGGGGATGTGTCTGAGGTTGGAGTCCAGGGTCCACTCTACCCTGTGGGTGGAGTCGGGAGGAAGAATGGCTTAAGGAGCTTCGAGGGGTGGGGTGCTGTCAAAAGCAATAACAAAAGTGTAGAAATTGGATGGGTCCTACTCCCTTGCTTCAGAGTACAAAATGACAGTTATGAAGGTCCAGTGCAGAAGGAGAAGGAAGGGTGGCATGTGGTAACCCCACAGCCTGTGTGAAATCCTTCATTAGAAACCAAGTGACCATGACTTTTCATTGCTAATATCGGGAATGTCCAAAGCCCACTGGGGTGAGCTGGACATCCTATTCAGAAAGTCCTAGTAGAAACATACTTCACACATGATGCTGTTAGCCTTCTAGTTTTGTCCCACATACCTCAGTCATTCATGAAGGTTTTTCTCAGTGTTCCAAAGCCCTAAGCTAAGATGAACTCTGGGTATTCACAGATGAAGTGCTGCATCCCTTTGGCCAAAGAGAGATGCACAGTTAATAGTAGCAGGACAATGTAAGCTTTAATGCAGCGGATCCCATCATGTGATGCAACTGTGTTAAAGAAAAAAAAAAAAAACAGTCTTGGGGGGTGTGTGTGAGATTAGAAATCAGAAGGTCCCCAGAGGAGGTGGCCACTGATATCAGCATTGGAGCAGAAATAGGAAAAAGTTCAAGATTCCTGATTCCAGCTAAATAGTTTTTCATTCAACTGGACCAAAAAAAAAAAAAAATGTGGATCGCATTAACAGAAATACCAATAGATACTTGATCTCCCCTGAGTGCCCACCTCTTGATTGTCAGCGTGTGATAAGCAGTAAGAACAAAGGGTGTGCAAAGGTGTGGCACCTCCCTTCCAAAAGTTCGTGTGTTCGTTTGACCTTCAGAAGACCAGCTGTGACCTAGCCAGGTCTGACCTTCTCCAAGAAAGGGCACAAATGTCATTGCGAGTTTGGGCTTTGCCGATCTCTGAGACTAGAACTCGCTCTTCCCACTCAGCCCGGTGCACCCACACCTTGCTGCGGAGAGCTGCCCACCCCTGATGCTCCATCTTCTCTCCAAGAGCAGATAAAAGAGATGGATCTTAAGACAATCCTCAAATATCAATTTATCCATGAAACCAACACGTAAACACACACACACATACACACATGGTATGAAAAGTCTTTCTAAACATCCTTCCATTTCAAAGAGATGGTACATAAAAGAGAATTCAAGTCAGGGGGGGAAAAAAAAAACAAAGCATTTTGTTTCATAAATAGAATTGGTGTGGGAGTTGATTGCTTTCTCTCCTGAGGGATAAACATTTTAATTTAATAACAGTCAGAAAGTGCCTAAGTGTTCTTGAGAGAGAGAGAGAAAAAAAAAAGCTACAATGTTCCTTAGAGGGTAGAATTGACTCATTTGCTGAATACTTGGAAGGAGGTTTTTCACAGAAGCATTATTCCAAAAACACCAATCCAAATAGTCTATCAAAATTAATTCCCAAAATAAGTGTATATCATTTATTGGGAAATTTCTATGTCTTACATTTTTTTTTCTTTCTTTTTCTTTTTTTTTTTTTATTAAATTTTTATTAACATTTTCCATGATTATAAAATATATCCCATGGTAATTCCCTCCCTCCCCATCCCCACACTTTCCCGTTTGAAATTCCATTCTCAATCATATTACCTCCCCATTACAATCATTGTAATTACATATATACAATATCAACCTATTAAGTATCCTCCTCCCTTCCTTTCTCCACCCTTTATGTCTCCTTTTCAACTTACTGGCCTCTGCTACTAAGTATTTTCATTCTCACACAGAAGCCCAGTCATCTGTAGCTAGGATCCCCATATGAGGGAGAACATGTGGCGCTTGGCTTTCTGGGCCTGGGTTACCTGTATGTCTTACATTTTATGTGTAGGTACCTTATACGTATTATCTGATCAATTCCCCATGTTAATCCCATTTTACAGGCAGATAAACTGGGGCTAGGAGAAACTGTTCAGCTTGCAAGAAAGAGACAGAGAAGATATTCAAATCCAGGTCTGTCTGGCTTAACTTCAAAATTTGCATTATATTAGTCATTTTAATGGCAGATCCAACAGAGCATCTTAGATCAGTCATATACTTACACAAGAAGTGGGAGTGAAAAAATACAACCAAAATAGAAAAGTAAATTTACACATTATTTATTAAGAGAACGTTACCACAGCTGAGGTAACAGACAGTATGGTGGCTAAGCCAAGAAAATAAAATTATATGTGTGAAAAAGAAAACAAAAATACATAGATAGACAAAGGAGGGAATCTTCACATAAATAGAATTTGGTCATGTTGGTGCTTGTTTGTTGCAAGACCTTTGTGAAGAATCGGGCTGTTTCTCTACGTGCACATCTGAAGCTGCAGGCATGATCAGAGCTTCCAGTCAGCAGCAGTGCCCTGTGGTGTCAGTTACGTTTCCTGTCCCTGTGACAAGATGCCCAGCAGAAGCAGCAAGAAGTAAAGTTTTACTTTGGCTCACATTTCCAGACATTCACTCCACCACAGCCAGGGAAATAAGGTGGAGCGCCTCTATGGTGGCCAGAACCTGTAACGCTTGCTTCTCACAGGAGACTAATCAGGAAGCAGGGGTAGGTTAGGACCCTCAAAGATCTACCCACCTGTGCCAGCCCTGCCTCTCCTCCAAAATGTTCGACTCCCTCCCCCCAAAGAAAAACAGTACCACCAGCTAGGGACCAACTATTTAAATATTTGCCTGTGGAGGGGTATTACACATTGAAATCATGATATCTATTCGAGACAGTTTTCATAAGCCATTCACATTCAACCAGCAAAAAACCTTACTCATCATAATAACATCTAATGCTGATTGTGTATCCCACTACAGGCTCCAATCTAAGGACTTCATACATATTAACTAATTAAACTCCTTACAATGACTCCGTGAGGAAGATACTCTTGTTATTGACTCGACTTTTTTTTTTTTTAGAAGAAGAAATTGAAGTGCAAAGAAGTTGTACTTGTATAAGGTTTGCCTGCTAGCAAATGAAGTTGGGATTCAAACCCTAGTCATCTTGCCTCAGAACACATTGCCCTAACCTCCATGCTCTAAACCTCTAGACCAAGGCATTGATGCATCTTTGTTTTTCTATAAGGGTCCAGATAGTAAACACTACACATTGTATATTTTAAAGAATCAGTGAGGGGCTGGAGAGATGGCTTAGTGGTTAACGTCCCTGCCTATGAAGCCAAAGGACCCATGTTCAACTCCCCAGAACCCACATAAGCCAGATGCACAAGGGGCACATGTGTCTGGAGTTCCTTTGCAGTGGCTACAGGCCCTGGCATGCCCATTCTCTCTCTGTCTGTCTCTCTTCTCTCTATCCCTCTCACTCTCTGCTTGCAAATAATAATAATAATAATAATAATAATAATAATAATAATAATAAAAGAATCAGTGGCTATCATCTTCTTCCCCCTCCTTTACACTCTGTACCAGTCAAACACAATAAAGAAATGGATGAGCAGGAATGTGCCAACAGAACTTTACTTATAAAGAGAGTAGGCAGGATTTACCACTAGTCTAGACTAGTTTATAATGCACACAACGGCTGGTGTTCTTGCTTTCTTATGTAGTTTACTGTATCCTTAGTAATATAGCCACTTTCACTCCATGTTTATTGTTTTACTTTTCCACATTGTTTCCTCAGTGTGACACATTTTTCTTCACTGAAGCTCCTTGTGTCTTACCTCCATGAGGCGGGCGTTATCACCTCCTCTGTAGCGGTGACGGAGTTGAGGTTGGGAGGTAAAGCAACTTTAGCGTACAGCAAGCATATGAGCGGAGCTGCAACAAACCTCCTCACTCAAAGAATCTGTGCCAGTCAGATTTGTGTCACTGCAGCAGATTCCTGGGGAAATACACTTAGAAGAGGTTGACGTGGACCAGCAAATCTGCAGGTTTCAGGATACAGCTGGTCCTGTGCTGGGGAACACAGAGCTGAGCCATCCACTCACCTAGTGAAGGAGACATAAAAGAGAACAGGGGAAAGGACTGGGGTCCCACCATTGCCTTCAGAGAAGAGCCTCCAAGGGGCCTGAAGACCCTCCCACAAGCCCCTGCCTTTTGAAGCTTTAACCACTCTCTAGTCACACTGCAGCCCATACCTAGACCACACAGACCTCAGGGAGACACTTAAGCTCCAAGAAACAGCAGAATCCCATCCTTCCCACTGTGTATGAATCCTTAGATACCAGGGAGAGAATTGCAAATCTCGACCTGAGCAAGCATGGAGGTGATTCTCAAATGCATTAGAGTGGAGATGACAGTGTTGCCACCGTGTTATCTCACCTGCCACAACTAGGGTGCTTGCTGAGACTTCCAGTCCAGATCAGAACTTTTCCTGGGCTCTCCAAATCCTGAGCTTCTTGGCTCGGCACTGTTGACCATACATTATAACTGTCTGAATGCTTGTCTGTCTTGTTCGTCAGTGCTGGCTCCAGGTACAGGTCTCAGGCCCTGATTAATCACAACTTGGACTTTGGTGGATATTTATGAAAGGAGTGAATAAATTAATAAAAATCGTAACATCCTGGCTTTAAAATGATCTTCACAGCTACATTCTCTATGTCCAGTTCAAAAATACTTATTTGTCCTTTCTTTTGCTATGATTCCCAAACTTACAGTTCAATATAGTCCAGTCATCATGTACTCTCTGATCCCTTCCTTCATGCTACAGAATAGTCCAACCTTCATCTACTATATGATCCCTCCTTCACTGTTCAGTATAGTCTAGTTACCATCTATGATCCCCTCCTTCACTCTTCAGTATAGTCCAATCATCCTCGACTCTATGATCCCTCCTTCACTGTTCAGTATAGTCTAGTCATCCTCTACTCTATGATCCCTCCTTCACTGTTCAGTATAGTCCAGTCATCCTCGACTCTATGATCCCTCCTTCACTGTTCAGTATAGTCCAGTCATCCTCTACTCTATGATCCCTTACTTCACTATTCACTATAGTACAACCTTCATCTACTCTATGATCCCTGCCTTACTGGTCACTACAGTACAGTCGTCATCTACTCTATGATCTCCTACTTTGCTGTTCTGTATAGTCCAACCTTCATCTACTCTATGATCCCCTCCTTCACTGTTCAGTATGGTCCAAACTTCGTATACTCTATGATGTCCCTAATCATCATTCAGTATAGTCCAGACATCATCTCAGAATCTTTACTTTCAAGCCTTCTCTTTAGTTGAGGAATTAAGGCCTGGAAATCTATTAATGTAAAAATATGTATATATGTAATTCTATGCCATGTTGCATTCTTCTGATGTATGAAGTTGTGCAACACTGCTCTGAGAAATTTTCATTTAGTGGGTGGTTTAACCAACACACTTGTTGCTACATTTCCACAAGCAGAGAAGCTCGGGGTCAAGGTGCCACTAGGTATGATGCCTTAGGTTGCTATGTGTCTTGATTGGCATATGGCCGTCTCCTCATTGGCACATAGAAGATGAAATCCGGCTCTTGTGTCTTTCAGCATGGTGTTCATGAGGGCTCTGTTATCAAGACATAATTCTCATCCAAGGGTCCCACCTTCTAGAGCATCATTGGGGAGTGGGAAGCACTAGGATTTCAAATATGAGTTTTGGGGGGCATATAGCCATGGAAGATCTAGTAGCTTGCTTAATAAGTAAATACATATTAAGTAGTTATACACTCAAATCACTGTCCAAACTGTCGGAGAAACAAGAGTGAACAACATATGGCCCAGAGAACTTATGTTTTCAGAGAGCCAAGACACGAAAGGCAGAAAGACAATCTTTAAACAAGATGCTTGCTGACAGGAGTGAGTGATAGAAAGACACTGAAATCGAGTGGCTTGACGGGTGCACTGGGGGTGGGACACTGCGGAGAATATTCAGAACCCCTGAAATGACACTTGAGAGAAAAGAAAGAATAGAGAATGATGTCTGAGGACAGAGCATTCTGAGCTGAGAAACAAACCAAAATCAAACAAGAGGAGCATGAAGAAGCCCTTAAGGGGAACAAGCTTGGAATGTTCTAGAACATTTCTGAAGTACTGTGCAGTGCAGGTGGTAGGAGATGGGAACTAAGAGGTAGGCATGACTGCCTTGGCTGGTGGTGGCGTGGCAAGGAGTTGAGATTCATTCTGTGAATGTTATGAACGTTGGTGGGCATGGTTGGAAAGTTAACGTAATCTGTTGAGTTTGTTTGTTTTTTTTTTTCAAAAGAGAACTTGCTCAAAAGTGGATTCTGAATGAACAAATGGCCCAGAGAAACACTGGGAAGATAGATGTCATCATTGAAGAAAGGAATTGTGCATGGTGGTCATAGATGTGGGGAGAATGACAAAACACACGGCATATACTGCATGCAACCTGCTGCCGGGTAGGGTATGGGATGTCACCAGGGGACTCGGGCATGGTGGCCAGTGCTTCCCAGTAGAGAATCTGGATAGCAGGCATTGCCATTTGCCAAGGTCTGAGTATATCAATCGGGGTCTCAAGAGGAACAGAACTGATAGAATGGGCAGATTACAAAGAGAACTGGCTTGTAGGATGCAGACGGAGTAACGCAACAATAGCTGTTTGCAGGCTGGAGAGCTGGAGAATCGGGGAGCTGCTCAGCCCAAGAGGCAGGGCACGTCAGCAATGGCAATCTGATGCAGAAGTGCTTCAGGAGTTGTGAAGAGAGGCTGGTCTTCAGTATGCGTTGAAAGAACAATAAGCTGGGCGTGATGTCTGCAAATGGCAGAAGCAGCAAGAAGAGGATGAATTCGCTCACGAGCACAAAGTAAAGGAGGGGCTGGAGTGATGGCCCAGCAGTTAGGGCACCGGCCTGCAAAGCCCAATGACACAGGCTTAATTCTCCAGTGCCCAGGTAAAGCCAGATGCACAAAGTGGCACACACATCTGGTGTTAAAAATATTTTTTTTTAAAGAAGAATGAAGTGAAGGCAGGCAAGTACACTGATTTATTTTCCCCTGAATCTCTACGTGCGGGCCTATGCCACCATAGGAAACTATCCACTTCAAGGAGAGTTGTCTCCCCTTGGGAGATGCACTCAGAGAAGGTCCAGAGACATGTCTTTTAATTCATTTCAGATCTGATAACTATCAAGATGAACCATCCTATTTGGAGAAACAGAATAAAAAGAAAAAAAAAAAAACCACAAACATTTTAGGGCCGGAGAGATGGCTTAGCGGGTAAGGCATTTGTCTATAAGGCCAAAGGATCCCTGGTTCAACTCTCCAGAACCCACATAAGCCAGTGGCACAAGGTGGTGCATGCATCTGAAGTTTGTTTGCAGTGGCTGGAGGTCCTGGAACACCCATTATCTCTCTCTTGCCCTCTTTCTCTCTCTCAAATAAATAAAAAAAATATATAATCATTTGATGTATTTATTGTTTATTTTCTAAGAAAGAAAAAGAGGTAGATAGAACAGGGTTGGGAGAATGGGCACACTATGGCCACCAGTCACTGCAAACGAACTCTAGATGCATGCACCACCTTGTGTGTCTGGCTTACATGGGTCCTGGGGAATTGAACTGGGGTCCTTTGGCCTCACAGGCAAGTGTCTTAACTACTAAGCTAGCTCTCCAGCCCTAAGACATACCTTTTTTGATGGAAATCTTAAAAGGCCTTGCTAAGACATGTTAAGCTTGAGATGTGCATATTTTCAGTAAGTAGTGAAATCAAATGAGCAGAATTCAGTACGGATAAGATTTAGAAGTTACTGAGTGTAGATGGTGTTACAATCCACGACACCCAATGACTTCCCTTAAAGGAGGGGCCCTGTCAACAAGACTAGAGAATGTGAGGCCCTGCCTGGGACAGGGCAACAGACCGAGCCTTTGAGTTGTGCCATGAACTCAAACTTACAGTTGCCATCCATTAAGTCATTTCTTCCACTTGCTACATGTAGGCCTTTGTCATGGCCTGGCATGTCCTGTGGTCTTCACTCCAGGCTCTTGAAAGGAGGTATGTCCATAGCCCCCACCACATGCTTTGCGTATACATTCATGACAGCCACCAACATCCACCCCACACCCCCTTAGACACATCCACCTGTTAATGCATCCCCCTTAAAATCATTAGGAACAAAGGGCCACCCCATCTTACACACGGAGAACACTCCCTTGATCTGTTAAGAGTCCCTAATGAGGACAGCAGCCATCTGGTGAGCAACCCATTAAATTGAAACAAAAAAAAAAAAATCAACACAAGCAAAACATGTGAAGTTGTTGATCGTTGACAGACAGCCTGTTGATGGGCATCTATTTAGCTTTCAAAGCAGCCTGGCAGATAGATTAAAAAAAAATCCATCAGACCTGAAAAGCCTTAACAGGCCAAATTTCCCTTGGGGGTGGGGGGGGGGGCTTTCTGTAGGGTACTTATCATTTTCAGAACAGTGTTAGCTCTGAGTGTCCCAGGTATCATTACCCTAAATAGATTAATGACATCAATATGGGGAGTCATTTCAGCACACCAGCTGGGCTGTGTGTGTGTGTGTGTGTGTGTGTGTGTGTGTGTGTAGGCCCATTGCACATGCTAGTGGTTACTGGCTTGTAACTTGTTGGGGTGCTAATTGCCCTGGTTCCATTTGATCTTTTCACTTGGCAATTATCTTTCTGCTGTTACCAAGTCCTTTTGTGTGACCTGCAACCTCGATGTCCATCACACACAACACATTTGTCCATAATGTCACTCCTGCCTCATCCTTCGGCCATTGTTTTTCACTAAGAAAGTGATCCTTGGACCACTTCTGTGCCCGATGAAATCATTCCCATATCCTTGGCTTCCTAATTAGACCTGTATCTTTGGGAGAAAAAAAAAAAAATATCTCCTTTTTCTCCAGCTTGGCAGACACAAAAGTGAGAAGCCATGCAGATGTGGTTTCTGAAAAAGCAATTGATTTGTTTCACACACCACCTACCTTCCTTGAAAATTAAAAAAAAAAAAAAAAAAAAAAAAAACTTACAAAGTGGCAATTGGTCAGGACCTCAGCAGAGTGGTAATACAGAAAAAATAATAATTTCAAACTGTGAAACTCAGCCAGCCAGAGTTAATAGCTCACCCTTGACACACAAGTACTCACTTTCTTTCTGGTAGACTCAACAGTGTGTGTGTGTGTGTGTGTGTGTGTGTGTGTGTGTGTGTGTGTGTGTGTTTACTGACTCTTCCCCACTGTTTGGAGATGTGGGGAAGTGTGTGCAGGCGTACGTCATATGCTGTGATCGCCTCACCTCCACACCGTGTAGTAAATGTGCCCAGCATCTTCTCCCAGCAGACACTCCCTGGACCCACAGTTCTCTCTAATGGTGGAAACACAGTAATTAACCACGTCCCCCCAGATGCTGGCTCAGTGGCCAGCCCCTAATTTGTATACTTTCTGCAGAGGCTTCAGTGTCTCATGAAATTTATTGCCACGCTAAAGTCACCTTTTAAATTATGGATCACGATATTGGTATGCTGCTAAAAAAAAAAAAATGTTCACAGCATTGTAATTTTATGCACTGGCAATAAACATGAAAAATGCATTTTGAGGTTGTTTAACATTAAAAATAATGTTTTGGAAAATAAATTTTAGGAGAAATTTAGTGCTTAGGGAAAAGGACCATATTCTGTCTTCGATATACAGATTCACGGTCCAAACGGCGCATTGGATGGGGACCAGATTTACGGTCCACACAGGTCAGTGTGAGGCCTTTAGACAGTGGTGGGATCCACTTCTTCCTGCCAGCTGCCAGCCATCAAGGGCTCCCCCTTGTTACTCTCCAAATGGCAGCAGGGTTTATTTCTGAAGCTGGCAGGAGATTGCTTGGCAATTGGCAGCATGTCAGAAAGTCATCTTTTTCAGGAACAAAAAAAAATGACATGGCTAGGGATGACTTTTTGAAGAGCACCACAGGGGAAATGGCCTGTGAACTTAGCTTCACCTGGTGTCTGGAGTCCTTGGCTACGACACTTGGAGTGATTGGAATGAAATGTCCCCCATAGACTCATGTGTTTCAAGTACTTTGTCCCCAGCTGGTGGCAATTTTGGAATGTTGTGGGGTCTTCAGGAGGGGAACCCTTGCTGGAGAAGGTGTGCCGTTGGAAGTGGGCCTTGAAGTTTATTCGTCCAGCCCACGTTGGTGTTCACAGCTAGCTCACTCAGGCCATTTCCTTCTCAGCTGATGTGACAAGATGCGATGTCCGGACTCTGCTCTGTCGTGATGAAACTTCCCATGTTTCTCCCTGTTTGTGGTAAAATGTCTTGTCCCAGCCACTGAGAAGGTAGCTAACTGCACCCACTGTACTTGGCTGGGGTCTCAGATGTGTGGCTTGTAAATAACATCCATGGTCAGCCAAGGACAGGCATCTTGACAGTTTTCGTGGGCCTGCTTACCTTGATCTGAATCTCATCATAGCCGCTCACTAGCTTGTGGTCTTAGGTCAGTTACCAAGACCTTCTTCTGCTCTAATTCTCCATCAGAAAATGGGGATCATTCCATATCAATTCAGGTGGATTTTGAAATTAACTTAAAAATATACATGGGAGGCTAGAGGGATGGCTCTGTGGTCAAGTGTGCTTCCTACGTAGCGTGAGAGCCTGAGGGAGTCCAAGATCACCAGAGTTTGAATCTTCATATCCCACTTAACCAGCTGGGTATAGCCACGGACATCTGAACCGCAGTCCCACAAGGGAGCGGAGGCCCAGGAGCTGTCAGAGCTGTCTGCCAAGCCTCAAAATCAACAGAGACTATAGCTCAAAACAAGTCCAGGTGAGCCGGGCATGGTGGCGCATGCCTTTAATCCCAGCACTCGGGAGGCAGAGGTAGGAGGATCGCCGAGAGTTCGAGGCCACCCTGAGACAACAGAGTGAATTCCAGGTCAGCCTGGGCTAGAGCGAGACCCTACCTCGAAAAAAAAAAAAAAAAAGTCCAGGTGGAAGAGCAATGTTGTTGAGACACCTCATATTCCACTGTGGCCACTTAAGGTGAGTGTCTCTCACTGCAGATGAGACTATGGGGATCCGTACCACACCATACACACCATGCCATGCACGCACAGCACAAGATACCACACAACACATCACATTCACGAGCAAAAGAATAATACAAAGAGGAACCTATAGGAGGAGGAGGAGAGAATGGGAGAGCTGGAGGATGGGGAGGAGTGCCATTTGGACCTGGCATCGTCGCTGAATTCATGACCCCACAGTGGCCATCATCACCAGAGGAAGGTCTGCACAATACTGAGCCCGTGAACGTTCTGTCATGAATGATGGAAGAAGGCTCTAGCCCCATCCCTCCCTAAGGTGTTACAGGCAGTTAACGGTGCCGAGGGAGTTGGAGACATTATCTGCAGTGGTATAGCTATGCCCCCCATGTTCGGTAAATCATCCCCCACATGTGCCCATGCTAGTTAATACTCACTCACCTCTGTGGGTCATGTGCACACACAAGAGAGGAAGCAGAGGAACATCAGAATAGAATGGGGATCAGTTGAGAAGAAGAAGGGGTTCAGAGGAAAGTGACCAAAGAGGGGGCTAAGAGAAAATAATCGGTGGGCTTATGATCAAAATATACTGTATAGGGCTGGAGAGATGGCTTAGTGGTTAAGCACTCGCCTGTGAAGCCTAAGGACCTCGGTTCGAGGCTCGGTTCCCCAGGTCCCACGTTAGCCAGATGCACAAGGGGGCGCACGCGTCTGGAGTTCGTTTGCAGAGGCTGGAAGCCCTGGCGCGCCCATTCTCTCTCTCTCCCTCTATCTGTCTTTCTCTCTGTGTCTGTCGCTCTTAAGTAAATAAATAAATACTAAAAAAAAACATATATATATATATATATATATATATATATACATAAACAAAAACAATATACTGTATACATGATTAAAGTTTTTCAAGCAAGAAAATCTAAAGTGATTTGAGGGCATACATGAGAAGACACACACACACACACACACACACACACAGCATTGAGCAAGGGACCAACAACACTGCTGCTTCATGATTCTGCCCACCCCCCACTGCACAGTGTTGAACGGCGTGAAGTAGTGGGAGCGGGCCTTGAGATGACGGCTGTCATTTCCACATGCTCCCTCCTTTCTCCACCCTACAAAATCCCTCTTGTTCTTTACAGATGAGCCTAGCAGATGAGCATGTTGGCTGTGCAGTCTTTTTCTCTCTCACAGCTTGACCAAGAAAGATGGAATGGTCCCTTCTCTGGACATTTCCATAGATGATTTTCCATAGGATTCAATATTTATCCTCATAAAAAGTGTAACATTCCACAATATTTGATTATTTGACTCATGTCAGGATGTTGTACATGGAAAATAGACTTTCTCCATCTGTGTGCCCTGCAGTGCACATAGGGCCTTTACAATGACTTGGTTCACTGTCTCTGCTCCCTTTAAACCAGGTGGGAAACACAGGATGATCAAGTGCCTGTGGAGGAGGCTTCAGCTGCATTTGATTCTACCCATTATCTCCCAATCTTGCAGGCCAATAGGAATGATTACAAGGGCAGATATTAAAGAATTCTAGGGAAGAAAGATGAATAGAAATGCTTTTGTGGAGTTTTCTTGACATATATCTACAGATCCTGAAAAACACTTCCAAATCACATGATCAGTATTTTTACTGATGATACAAATAGTACAGTGGATTTAAACGTACCCAATGATAGAGCAATTTGACAATCAGTGGACAATGAATCATGTTGTGGGAAACAAGCAAACTTTATCTAATACTGTACTTTATTTTTCATTATTTTTATTTTTGTTTTTGTTTTTGTTTTTCAAGGTAGGGTCTCACTATCCCAGGCTTACCTGGAATTCACCCTTTAGTCTCAGGGTGGCCTCGAAGTCACAGTGATCCTCCTACCTCTGCCTCCCAAGTGCTGGGATTATAGGCATGCACCACTACACCCAGCTTAATACTGTACTTTAAGTAATGGAGGCAGAGCCAGGTGTGGTGGCACACGCCTTTAATCCCAGCACTCGGGAGGCAGAGATAGGTGGATCACCGTGAGTTTGAGGCCACCCTGAGACTGCATAGTGAATTCCAGGTCAGCGTGGGCTAGAGTGAGACCCTACCTTGAAAAATAATAATAATAATAATAATGTAGGCAGAAGGTGGACTGCACAGTTGTTCTCCAATGGTAGCCTGTGGTAGAAGTGTGGACCACACATGTTTGGAATATAGACTCCTGATGCCAGCCTTAGAGGACATTCCAGAGAGCTAAGGTGGAGCCTAGAGACCTAATGCTAATTAGCCCCCTGCAGACCCTACTGAAAACACCCTGTGTACAACCCACTGAGGAAGATGAGTACAAGGAATTCTTTTTGTATTTTTTTTATAAGAGAGAGCGAGAGAGAGAGAGAGAGAGCGAATTGGTGTGCCAAGGCCTCCAGCCACGACAACCAAACTCCAGATGCATGTGCCATCTCGTTTTTTGTGTGTGCAACCTTGCACGCTTGTGTCATCTTGGGCATCTGGCTTACATGGGATTTGGAGAGTTGAACATGAGTCCTTATGCTTCACAGGCAAGTGCCTTAATGGCTGACCCATGTCTCCATACCAGGAAAATGTTATTTTATCATTAGAACATTTATAAATAGGATAAAAACCTTGAGAATTCGTGACAAATACATTTATTTGCACGTTTTCAGAAGTATTAGTCTGTCACACAGTATTAAAATTTACAAGATTGAAATTATACAAGTGAATGAAGATAAATAGGCTCTTATCGTACGTGCTCCCCAGCGGACCCCCTTGTGTACCTTGAAGATAAGTGTACCTCACAATGAAGGCCAGAAACCCCCAAACTAGTGCTTATCAAACTTTTCTGAGCATGGAACTATGTCAGAGCTCTTATTACAATGTAGATTCTGATTGCAAAGCTCGGGGACCAAGTTCCAGTTTCTGCTTTTCTAACAAGTTCCCTGGAGACCAGTACAAGACTGGTGTGGGACCCATCCTTTAGGTAGTGGGGATCAATATAGCAGCTCCCCTCTTGTTGATCTATTTCCCAATGTAAATTGCAGTTTTAGCAGCTCCAAGCCAGGCATAGGCAGGGTATAGAGGTTAAAGATCAGCACCACCCCCCAGCTTGCCTGACGCCTTCAGTCCAGAAGAGTACTTTAAATAATTCTTCTTGCAGGTTTTACTGATGTGGAGTAAGTGAACGACACCCTAAATAAGCTTCCCCAGCCCTACATGTGCTTTTTCTCCAGGGTTCTCTTTCAACTTATCCCTTAAATTAACAAGACAGTACTCCCTGAAGTCATAAACAATGACATTCCCGGATGCAACAGTGGGCAAGATTATTCTCACTGATTAAGCCTTTGACAGGCAGCATCTCTCTGGCAAGCCCCATGCCAAGTTTTATTAGTAAATTCACCCTAGAAGTTTCTTCTTACCTGCAGATGTACTGGCTCAGCATTCCAACGATCAGAAGGAACACCGTGCGTGGAGGCACCAAGGCCAATCATTAGACACATTTGCCAACCATGAAGGGGTGAGGGACATACCTGTGTCTACAAGGGTTGTTAAGTAGGAACAGGGAACTTAAATAATTTAGTTTTAAAAACCATTCTAGAAGTCTGCATTCTTCCTGATATCCAGAGGCTGCAATGAGGTTTCAGTGACAAGCCCATCTCAGTTGGAACAGAATTTTTTCAATGCACTCTGCCTTAATAGACCTGAGCCATGTGATAAGTAAGGAGTGACTTCACTTCCCCATCTTTTCCACTCTGAGTGACACCAGACCTGCAGAGGATGCGGCGTTGTGAGTAACCCCACAGCACACCAGGGACCCAAGCCTTACGTGGAGGTGGACCAGGAAAGCTAATGTGTATCCGGAATCCAGATCAGACGTCTTCTGAACGGCCTTATGAAAACAGCAAGACGAAATGATTTTGCATTAGTTTCCTGCAAGTCACTTACTAATCGACCTTATGAGACAACACCCCACTCTAAGATTATTGGAAATTGGGCTGGGGAGATGGCTCATGGGATCAAGTGATTGTCACATGCATACAGGGACCTGGATCTAGATACCCACCACCCATGTAAAAACTGGGCATGCTGGCACACAATGGCAAGCCCTGTGCTAAGAGGTAGAGACAGTGATTTCCCAGGGCTCACTGGCTGGCTAGTCTAGCTGAACTGATGAGCTCTTCCAGGTTCAATGAGAGACCCTGCCTCAAAAAATAAGGTGGGGGCTGGATAGATGGCTTAGTGGTTAAGCACTTGCCTATGAAGCCTGAGGACCCCAGTTCAAGGCTCTATTCCCCAGGACCCAGTTAGCCAGATGCACAAGGGGGCACACGTGTCTGGAGGTCATTTACAGCGGCTGGAGGCCCTGGTGCACCCATTCTCTCTCTCTCTGCCTCTTTCTCTCTGTGTCTGTCTCTCTCTAATAAATAAATAAAATAAAATAAATTTTAAAAATAAGGTGGGGAGTGTCTGAGGAAAACATCAACACCAACCTCCAGGCTCCACACATACATGAACATGTTCACCCCCATGCATGTGCACACAAACACACATACACATGTAAAATAGAAAATTTGAAATTATGTGGCAATCCAGTAGCTACATTAATATTTGAATAGTCCAGATTCCTTAAACTTTCATTTTTTAAGATTTTCTATAGGATAAATAGCTTTTTAAAAATTTTTATGAACACCCTCCACACATATACACAATGTGCCCTGATCATAATCACTCCATCACCCTCTTCCTGTCTCCCCCTCCACTTAATCCTTCTCCCAACAGTCTCTCCTCTATTTGGATGTCATCATTTTTCCCTCCTATTATGCAGGTCTTGTGCAGGTAGTGTCAGCGACTGTGAGGTCATGAATATCAAGGCCACATGGAGTCTGAAAGACAGTATTTATCATAAGCGGTTCTTACCTTCCTTTGGTGATCACATTCTTTCAGCCACATCTTCTGCAACGGTCCCTGAGACTTGGAGGATGTGACAGGGATGGCCCATGATGAACACTCCACTATCGCTTCTTATCAGCACTTTGGTCAGTTTTGAGTCACTCCAGTGGTCACCACCTTCTGAAAAGAGAAGTCTCTCTAACCAAAAGCGAGAGCAACATTAATATATGGGCACAAACATAAATATTGAGAGTAACTTAATGAGCAAAATAGATCCATTTCACCAAACAGCAGTAGTAGCCTTGCCTCACGAGGGTCTACAACCTCCCTAGACACAGGCTAGATTTTCTGTACCAGGCATAAATTTTCATCCATGGAGCAGGCCTTAAACATTTTTTTTAACATGTATTAATTACTCTCTTAATGCAAAATTTAAAGATTGCATTCTTCCAAGCATCTGGAACCCCCCAGAGAAATAAATACAATGGATTGTAGAAGTAAGTTTTGGTGTCAATGACCTAAATCTAATACAACTCAATCACATTGCCAAGTCTTCTGGACCTCTTACACACTTACACGACTTCTCACACATGAAGTGAGGGAAATAATAATTATGGTCCTTAAAGATGAGATTCAAATTTGATTTATTTTACGGAGTTTAGCACAAGGGCATTGAATAAAATAGTCATTTGTTACTTTACTTCTAGATGCTGTATTAGTTTTCTCTCTGTTATTTACATACAGAAATGTGTTATTTACATACAGAAATATGTCTATCCCCTCTCTCCAAGTAAATTGCATTGAGAATCCAATACTGAGCAAAAGGAAAATCACTTTGGTCATACAGTGTTTCTGATATTTATTAAGAAACATAAATCAAGTTGGTAAATGTAGGTAAAAATGGAGCTTTTGAGAGGGCACTGACTCAGAGGTAGAGAAGGGGTGAAAACCAGATTAAACGTAAAGTCAAATATTTACATTTTTGGCATGTGAATCTATGTGTGGTGTATGTGTGTATTGTTTGCATGCTCATATGTGTGGGGTACATTTGTGTGTGTACATGTGGAAGCCAGAGTTTCACATTGGGTGTCTTCCTCAATCACTTTCCATCCATTCATTAATTTTTTTTAAGAAAGAAATAACTTCTTTTATTTTGATGTATTTAGTTACTAGCGGGAGAGAGAGAAAGAGCGGGCCAGCCAGATAGAAAGAGGATGGGTACACCAGGACCTTCAGCCACTGCAAACAAATTCCAGATCCATGTGTCACCATGTGCATCTGGCTTAGGTGGGTTCTAGAGAATTGAACCTGGGTCTTTAGGCTTCTCAGGCTAGCACCTTCACGGCTGAGCCATCTCTCCAGCCCCTTTATTTTTGAAAGAAGTTCTCACTAAACCTACAGCTCACTAATTCAGCTAGACTTGTTAGCCTGCTTGTTCTAGTGATCTGCCTGTCTCCATCCCCAAAGTGCTGGGATCATGGGTGGGCACAATAGTGTTTTGCGTTTTATGTGTATGCCGGGGGGGGGGGGGGGGGGGGGGAGGATCCAAACACAGGTCCTGAGGCTTGCACAGAAATCTTTACTCCCAGGTCTTCTCTGCAGCCCTGGAAAGTCTGATATTAAGGAGACTGCAGAAAAGACAAGCCTCAAATACACAGCTAGCCGAAATAGAGGGTGTAGTGTTCTTGGTCTGTGGTTCGGTGCTTAGCTCTCCTGGTTCCACTGATCCTTTCTATAACTAGAGATGTGAAAATGAAAATAGGGATGGTTCAGTGGTTAAGGGCACTTGCTGTTTAAGCAAGAGGGCCTCTTGGGCAGGAAACCACCAAGTTTGACTACCCAGAACACACATAAAAAGCTGGGCCACACATGGCACGTTGATGTAAAGGAATATCTGATATAGAAAACTGCAGCTCCCTGATTTGTACACAGGGAATAGAGACCAGAGAAACTGATGGATGGCAGCTCTGGGCGGAGGGAGAGGTCCCATCTCGGGAGAAGAAACACACGCATGAGCAGTAAGAGGAGGACGCCCAGCATCGGTGCTGAGCACAAGCAAGGCCCACGAGGAACATGCGTGAAAAGGAGGGAGTTTTGAGCACTTGCTGCACCTCTTCTATGGCCAGCTGGCTTTGGAGGTGAAAGAAATAAGTGACGTGCACACCTGCTCCACTCGTCTGACCAGGAGGGCCAGCCTTGCAGAGAAACAGAGTTGGGGAGCCTACATGGACAGCTTGCAGGAGGCTGGAGAGGATACCCCACTGTCTAACCTGTAACAGATGGACAAATATTGGTGGTGTTTCTATAATGAGTATACAGGGCCAGTGACACCCACATCCTGCACAGAAAACCTGAAGTTCTATTTTATTAAGCTCCGTGATGTTACTTAGTGTGGCTTACCACTACCACCATTACATAGATCATCAACACTACCACCACCACCATCACCCTCACCATCACCACCATTGTCATCATTATCATCATTACCACCACCACCACCACCACCACCATCACCATCACCACCACCACCACCATCACCACCACCACCATCACCACCACTGCCATCACCATCACCATCACCATCACCACCACCACCACCACCACCACCATCACCATCACCATCACCACCACCATCACCACCACTATCACCACCACCGCCATCACCACCAACACCACCACCATCATCACCACCACCACCACCACCATCACCACCACCATCACCACCACCACCATCACCACCACCATCACCACCACCACCATCACCACAACCATCATCACCACCACCATCACCACAACCATCATCATCACCACCATCACCATCACCATCACCACCATCACCACCACCATCACCACCACCACCATCACCACCACCATCACCATCACCACCACCATCACCACCACCACCACCATCACCATCACCATCACCATCACCATCACCATCACCATCACCACCACCACCACCACCACCATCACCATCACCACCACCACCATCACCATCACCACCACCACCATCACCATCACCACCACCACCACCACCATCACCACCACCATCACCACCACCATCACCATCACCAACACCACCACCACCACCACCACCACCATCACCACCACCACCATCACCACCACCATCACCACCACCATCACCATCACCAACACCACCACCACCACCACCACCACCATCACCACCACCACCATCACCATCACCACCACCACCATCACCATCACCACCATCACCATCACCACCACCATCACCATCACCACCACCACCACCACCACCACCACCATCACCATCACCATCACCACCACCACCACCACCACCATCACCATCACCATCACCATCACCATCACCACCACCACCACCACCACCACCATCACTATCACCATCACCATCACCATCACCATCACCACTATTACCACCACCACCATCACCATCACCATCACCACCACCATCACCAAAACCACCTCCACCACCATCATCACTATCACCATCACCACCACCACCATCACCACCATCTTCACCGTCAACCATCATTTCATTAGCACCAGTACCACCACCACCACCTGTGGCAATGATAGCCGTCCATAATGAAACAAATCGGGGAGCTGGTGCTTTCTATGTCACATATTCATCTAGATCAACATATCAAAAGATCTCAGAAGTTGTGCTGTAAAGAAATGTGTTGAAGTTTTAATTTTTGGTTTAGAAGCTCCAAATATAAATACCCCCAGGATGGCATCATAGAAAGCTGAGAGCTTTGCTGTCACTTCCTCCGCTTGTTTGCTCTCCTTCCTCTCCCTCTTCTCTTCCACCATGTTCTCATCTTCCCCCTTCTCCTTCCTCTCCCATCTTCCT